>NW_028327804.1:5617211-5859711 GCF_031878675.1 Megascapheus bottae | reverse complement strand
CACACACACACACACACACACACCACACTGCACTGAAGCACCTACATGGCCGGGGCTCCCAGAAATGCAAAGAATCCATTTAGTGGCCTCTCAGCTCATTTGCAGCACCGATACTGTGTCAACATGTCACTTCATCACTGTTTCTGAAGATGGAAATTCCTCTGTCCCCAGCTGTACCCCCTCACCACCCACCCAAGAGGGGCAGTAAGGGCAGTAGGTTTTGATCACCGTGTGTGTGTACGAAGGTTAAGAGCGTAAGATCTTCTGGGAGCATGGTAGTTATGAAAACAAAGTAGCAGGGGTGGGCTAGAATAGAACGGTGGCTCTTTAAAACACACGCACAAGCAAACAATAGGCTAAGAAGGAAGACCCAAAAAAGGCCCAAGGACCACAGGGGGTGGTGCCAGTCCGTGGCAGTGGCTCACCCAGTTGCTGGGGAGTCTGACATCTGTGGGTAGAGATTCAAGTCCAGCTCAAGCTCCAAACTTTCTCCCTCCCTCTCTCTCTCTCTCTCTCTCTCTCTCTCTCTCTCTCTCTCTCTCTCTCTCTCTCTCTCTGTCTGTCTTTCTTTCTTTTTTCTCTCTCCTCCCTCCCTCCCTCCCTCCCTCCCTCCCTCCCTCCCTTCCTTCCAAGTTATGGCCCCTGAACTCAAGGCCTGGGCACTCTGGCCTTGATCTCTCTGGAGGCTACAGAGTGCCTGCACCACTTCTGGCTTTTCTGTGTACGCAGTCCAGAGAACCTAGGGCTTCATGCGTGCATGCTACGCAAGTATTCTATCACTGGGTCACACTCCCGGCCCCCTTTTGAGATTCTTCATCGTGATTCCTCACTAAAAATGCCACAAGTGGACCCTGGCCCCTTCCCGCCCCGCCCCGCCCCTCCCTGGGCCATTCCAGGTGACCAAGGCCAGCAGCGCGTGTCCGCCATCTAGTGTCAACTTTCGGGAACTACCAGGGCTGTGAATTCCCATGGCGGGTCTGTCCTTCCATTCGGTCCAGTAGGACCTGGGGTGGGTGCAGGCCACAGAGAGTAGGTGAGATGGACATTGAAAATCAGTACGTGCAGGGACACACACCAACCAGCCAGCGCCCAAATTCCGGCCACCTATGCTCTTCTCTTCCACTCAGTCGGGTCGGGTCAGGCCGGGCTGGGC
The DNA here is from genome assembly GCF_031878675.1 of Megascapheus bottae. Taxonomy (NCBI): domain Eukaryota; kingdom Metazoa; phylum Chordata; class Mammalia; order Rodentia; family Geomyidae; genus Megascapheus; species Megascapheus bottae. The sequence goes on along the minus strand of NW_028327804.1, from coordinate 5,858,558 downwards.
CGGGCCTAACCAAGACTAGCTCTTCACAGAAACCAGGGAGGGGTTGGTGGTGGTGGTGGTGTGCAGGAGAGAGAGAGAGAGAGAGAGAGAGAGAGAGAGAGAGAGAGAGAGAGAGAGAGAGAGAGAGAGAGAGAGAGCGCCAGCGGAGGAGAGCCCTTCTGCAGTTTTCTGTCAAAGCAGGCCTCTGCATGGATGGATGGATGGATGGATGGATGGATGGAGGAGCAGCAGAGAAAGAGGTAGGCAGGGCAGGGTCTGATTCAAGAACTCCTGACCTGCCAGGCACCATCCATTGGCTAGGGGCTGCAGACAGAGGAGGGAACAAGGTCCTTCCTGCCGTGCATGCCAACCCTCCCTCTGAGAGGCAGAGAGCATCTTGGTGTCTGTCTCCTCGTCCTGCCCCCCACTCCCCCTAGAACCTTGGCAGTCAGGGAATGAAGAATGACTTGATCGGCAAGGAAATGAATAGATGGTGATGGTTGTTCTGCGTGGATTATGTGATTTCTTTTCTCTTCTCCCCCACCCCGTTCATCTGATGCGGTGGTGACTGTATCTGACTCTGTCACCTGGTCTATTGTAGATTCGTTTTTGTTTATTTGATATACGGAAGGGGAGGGGGGAAGACATGAGTGGGAGGAGGGAAATGGGGACAAAATTGTGAGAAGGGGTATCAGGGTGTGTGTGTGTGTGTGTGTGTGTGTGTGTGGTCATGTAGCCTATTCCTGAGGAATGTCACTGTCTGTCACTCCTCTACACATGACACCCCATCAATGAAGAAAGCAGAAGCAGAAGCAGCAGCTACAGAAGCAGAAGACGCTTGTACTGCTGTGTCACTCAGTCCTTCTCCAGGACTAGCAAGGTGGGCCGGCCAGCCGCCGGTGTCTCCCTGGTCAGTCACATCCTCAGGTCCCCTCCCTGGTGCTTAGACACTCCCAGAAACCGGCGAGCGAGTTCAGGGACCAACCCAACCAATCCCACCACCCCCACCCCATCGTCCATCTGTCCATCAGCCTGCCCCACACCCTAACCCTGAAGAACCTTTTCTCTCGGGCCGCCCGGCATCAGGCGCCAGAAATGAATGCAACCCCCTTTCATCTTGGGAGTGGAATAAACACAAGCAAAAGACAGTGTGATTCAAGCAAATGGGTCCTTTTATTTTATTTCTAGGGGAGGGCTGTGAGGTTGCGGTGAGGGCAGGGGGAGGGAGCTGGGGAGGAGGAAGAGGCAGGGGCAGGGGCAGGAGCAGGAGCAGGAGCCAGAGGCCCAGGGGTGCTCAGGGGTCAGGACAGGAGGAGGCTTGCTTCTTCCCCCAAATCTCGCCTTGCATTCCTGGCTCAGCAAAACCTCCACACACACCAAAGGTGCACTGGATCGGATTCCTAGCTGGCTGCCTTCTGCTAAGTGCTGAGTTGGTTCAGGCATCGCTTCCTGGTCCGGTGGTCTATCCAGCGGTCCCTGGTGGGGTGTGGAAAATAAAGAGATGTTACAAGGAGGAGCAGTCTTTCCTTCCTCATCATGGTGTTTTTTTTTTTAAATCTTTCCCTTTCCCATCAAACTACCCACCTGACAGAGCTTGAACCCACTAGCCACCCACGTGTACAAGCATCTACTACTTGAAATGGACCCCCTCAAAGGAAAAGGTTTGGGGACTTGATGCAGGATGGGTGGAGGGCTGCAGGACAACCCACACAGGCCCAAAGGAATGGCCTGTCGCTGACATGGACGCCCTACCAATCCCATTTGGATACATGGGCACTCCCACTCGCAGCCCAGCCATAGCTGATCAGTCTGAGTGCTTCCCTCCTCTAAATCCTGGTGTTAAGAGGATCCACTTGCCTGGAGACAGATGCCATATTGTAGAGGACAATTTTGAGTCTTGGTCCTCAGATTTCTTGCAGCCTCCTGAAAGACTGGGGCTACAGACTTGAGCTAAAAGTGTTAGGCCAAAGGGAAAACATGACAAAATGTCTTTGATTTGGAATGGGGAAGCTGTTCTCTATATATCCACACCAACTGCAATTGCAGCTCTACTCAGAATTTACTGAGAGTTCAATCACTAATGTAAAATGCAAGAGCACAAGCTTAAGTATCAGAGTACTGATGACTCCACCAAGGCAGAAACCAGTGCAGCAAACTTATGATGCCAGGAAAATCACGGAGCTCCACATACACAGATCCCTGTGCTGTGTTCTTCCCCTCCCCCATGTCCATCACCCACCCTTCAATGTGCAATGCTACAACGGTCAAAGGGCGCCATCTAGTGTTCGTTTTTTTGCAAACTACTGTGGTTATAAGTTCAAGTTTCCTATACAGACATAAAGGAACCACAGGCTTTGAGTCAGTGCACACAAGGAGGTGAAGGAAGGTGGAGTAGAAATTGATATGAAAATTAACAATGGAGGGGGGCCAGGAGTTTGGCCTAGAGGTTAAAGTGCTTGCCTAGCATGCATGAAGACCCGGGTTCGATTCCTCGGTACCACATACATAGCAAAAAGCCGGAAGTGGTGCTGAGGCTCACGTGGTAGAGTGCTAGCCTTGAGAAAGTCCAAGGACAGTGCTCAGGCCTGATCCCAAGCCCAGGACTGGCAAAAAAAAAAAATTATCAATGGAGGTTCGGGAGTTTGGCCTAGTGGTAGAGTGCTTGCCTAGCATACACAAAGACCCAGGTTCAAGTCCTCGGTACCACATACATAGAAAAAAGCTGGTGGTGCTGAGGCTCAAGTGGTAGAGCTTTAGCCTTGAGAAAGTCCAAGGACAAGGCTCAAGCCCAGGACTGGCAAAAAAAAAAAAAAGAAAGAAAAGGAAAAGCAGTCAGTACAACAATGTTTACACAAGACAAGTAAAGCTATGGCAGGTGGCTCACAACTGTAATCCTTGCTGATCTGGAGGCTGAGATCTCATGAGGTTCAAAGCCAGCTTCAGCAGGAAAGTCCTTCTAAGACTCTTACTTTGAGTTCAGTCCTCAATACAAGGAACCCAGAAAATGAAAAAGAGAAAGGAGGACCGTAGACAGAAAGGGAGGGAGAGATTCTTCAGGGAAGGAGGAAATTTACTACCCTCAGAAGTAGAAGCAGAGATAGAATATTCGTTTTGGTTTTGGATGTTCTTCTTTGATTTTATTTTACATTCCAGAAAGGGCTAAGGTGTCTGTCATTCCTTATCTCTCTCTCTTTTTTTTTTCCCAAGGCAAAATGCTTTTCATCTGGAACTGGGAAGTTGCAGTGCATAAATTACTGAGATTGCAGCAGTACTGCTGAAGATTTCCTCAGGATCAAATTAGCACCGCATAAGGCAGGAGTTCAACCAGGACTGTGCTGCATTCTCCAGGAAGGCAGAAGAAGCAGTGCATCCCAGGTGTAGTACCTGGAACCCATGGACATCCCAGAGGCCCCTCCTCTCCAGCATTCACCCTCTCCATGCAAAGGTATGGTGAGTGCTTGCCACCTAGCGTCCATTTTCTGCAACTGCCTGGGTTTGGTTTTGTTTTATTGTTTTGTTTTTGTGGGTCCTGGGGTTTGAACTTGGCCTGGACACTGTCCCTGACCAGTTTCCCTCCCCCTCAGCCTACCCCCGCCCTTCACTGACCAAAGGGAATAGAGAAAATAAAGGGAAAGAGAGGACATTGAGGTATGAAAAGCCACTTCAACTACCAGAGAACTGACATTCAGTAGGCTAAAACTTAAATAGCCATATCCTGGAGATGGCAGACCTCAAAATGATCTCATAAGATTGCAGATTACTCTATTGGTATACAATTTTTTTTTTTTGCCAGTCCTGGGCTTGAGCTCAGGGCCTAAGCACTGTCCTTGGACTTTCTCAAGGCTAGAGCTCTTCCACTTGAGCCTCAGCACCACTTCCGGCTTTTTTTCTATGTATGTGGTACCGAGGAATCTAACCTGGGTCTTCATGCATGCTAGGCAAGCACTTTAACCACTAGGCCAAACTCCCGGCCCCTTGGTATACAATTTTAATAATATCTCCCTTTTAAGAATAGGGATGGACAAAAGAGGAGCTGAAAGGTGAGGAAATAAGAGAAGTCCCTCTCCCATTGTCTCTGCTTGCCAAAACAGCAAGTTATAGGAGCAAATTACTAATATCCTTGTAACTCATGTTTGAAAATGCACAGAGACCAAAAAAAAAACATTAAAAAAAAATACTTGGAACCTGACACAAAAAAAACAAACCCAAAATTGCAACCAGGTGCAGTGCTTCATGCCTGTAATCCTTACCTACGCACGAAGCTGAGATCTAAGGATCGTGGTTCAAAGCCAGCCAGGGCACTAAAGTTCATGAGACACTTATCTCCCATTAACCTCTAGAAAACCAGAAGTGGTGCTGTGGCTCAAGGGGTAGAGCAGCAGCTTTGAGCTGAAGAGCTCAGGGACAATGCCCAGACCCAGGGGTAGGGTGGAAGCCTGGAGCTGAAGAGCTTGGGGACAGCAGCCAGGCCCAGAGTTCAAGCTCCAAGACCACGAACAACAAAAAAGTATGTTTTAGAAACATGTAACTAAGGGACAGACACCTGTCCATGTCCTGTGTTCACAGGATCCTCAAACCTCCCAGACAACCTCAGCAAGAAGGATCATCATGAAATCTCTGGGGCCGTATGTGCCAACTTTGCTTCCTTAAGAATAAACTCTTGGCCTCTACCAAGGCAGAGGTCACCTTCCTCTTCCATCACAGAACCCTAGTCAAGGAATGATGCTGTCTTTATTGTGTTGGAAGGCACTACAGTGTATCTGTTCTTGGATTCTCCAAAGAAATGCAGGGTGTGTTTGGGGGTAGGGGTCAACTTTGTCTTGGTGAAGGAGATCAATAGAAAAGAGGCCCTCAAGTGCCTTCTCTGTGTCTAGCTCAAGTCCTTCCTCCCTCTCAAGGGCCACCTGCGTGAGCACACTGACAAGGCTGTGGTGCCATCTCCAACATGACTTTTCCAGTTTCTGCCCCTCCCCCACCCTTCCTTACCTGGGCCAACTCCTGTGCTACTGTCTCCAAGGCACTCAACATTTATTCCAAGGCCTGAAAACATTTGGACCATACTATAATTTCTTATAAAACACTAACAGTTTATTTTAAAGCCGGAAAACATAGCGATTATACTATACTTTCGTATAAAACAACAATATCTATCTTTTTGAAAATGTACACATTGACTGCCCCCTAAGTAACCTGTGATTATTTAGTATTAGAGCTTTGTGTACAAAATCATTTAATTTATAAAAAAATTGATGTCAAAACAAATTTTCTTGCAACTGTATTTATCTTATATCTACTGTACCATTCAAATTCTTTATCATCTTTCATGATTTCTTCAAAATCGGTGATCAAGGGTATATATTCAAAAGCATTTTTTATAAATAGAAACACTGCTTCTGGCAGCCTAAATTAAAAAATGAAATAAAAAGTTTACCAATCAGAATTAATTTCATTACTATGTAGGGAAGGTAATCACCAACGTTTTTGTGCGAACTATGCTAGCCTTTTTTTTTTTTTTTTTTGCCAGTCCTGGGCTTGAGCTCAGGGCCTGAGCACTGTCCTTGAACTTTCTCAAGGCTAGTGCTCTACCACTTGAGCCTCAGCACCACTTCCAGATTTTTTTCCATGTATGTGGTACCAAGGAATCGAACCCAGGTCTTCGTGCATGCTAGGCAAGCACTCTACCACTAGGCCAAACTCCCGGCCCACCTTTTTTGGGGGGGGGAGGGGGGTTTTTTTCATTAAAGAATTTATTAACATTGATTTTTGCATCATATTTCAAATGTCATGTTCAACAAACAAGTATTCAAGAAAGGAATCTCTATACATAATTACTGGCACTTGGATTTTAGAACATAATTAAAATTAGGCTGAGGGTTTGTATGTCATACAACATTATGTAATAAAACATTATGTCTATAGAGTCATACATTTTTATGTCTATGTAGTTGTGTTTATATTTCTGATACCATGTCTATAGCATTGGGTACAAAATATTGAGTCCTTGCTCTTGTACTGTTTGGATTTTTACATCATACTTCAAATGTCATGTTTAACAAACAAGTATTCAAGAAGAGAATCTCTCTGGGGCCGGGAGTTTGGCCTAGTGCTAAAGTGCTTTCCTAGCATGCATGGAGACCCAGGTTTGATTCCTCGGTCCCACATACATAGAAAAAAGCCAGAAGTGGTGCTGAGGCTCAAGTGGTAGGTAGAGTGCAAGCCTTGAGAAAGTCCAAGGACAGTGATCAGGCCCTGAGCTTAAGCCTGGGACTGGCAAGAAAAAAAAAAAAGAATCTCTGTATACAATCACTATGCTAGCCTTTTAAGCTTTAGGAGCATTAACAGCTTAAGAAATGACATAGAGTATGCTGTGATTTTCAAAATCAATGAGTACTTCAAATGCAAAGTGATAATAAAATCGTAAATGATACAATACTACCATGAGACAATAATTAGTGGCACATTATTCAGACAAAGCAAGCAAGCGTTGCTTCTTACACTTTACATGCTTGCTTTCACGTTGCCAGGGACACTTTAGGAGGACTTAGAGTAACATTTCAATTGTTTTCAGGGTTTGGGTGTAGCTCACTCCCAGAGAGTCTCCATAATGGTCAGAAGGCCTGGAGTTCTTTTCCCAGCACTGAAAAGAAGAAGACACCTGTTTCTAGATGAGTGTCCATATATGTACAGATTTGCAGCCGTCTGTGTGAGGGTACAGAAGGGTTAGTTCATTCACAGTCAAGTGAAAGCACAGTGCACGCACCCAGTCAGCCGTGCTGAGACTCCATATGCTTCGTGCACATTGGTGGGCACATCTGTGATTCCAGCTATGCCTTTCAGGAGACTATCCCACAACACATCCATTTGTCAGGGCGGACAGTGGCGACCTCATCTACTCCACGTCCAGCCCTGGCCGTCTGCGGATGCACGCGCGTGGTGAGAAGATCGGGTGGCTTCACGGGTCACGGACGCCGCCACAGCGCTGGGATCTGCTCTGCAACAAGGCATCCCGTGAACAGAGGGGACCGACGGGGCTCCACGTCGTGTCGGCCGCGAGCTGACTGCGCAGTGGGTGGAAACACGACCGCAGGGGAGCGCGGGGCCGGGCTGTCACCCCGGGCTACGGAGCTGCGCTGGGCGCGCTGGGCCCGGGCTCCCGGCTGAGGACGGGCGCCGGAGACAGCCCGGGGCTCCCGGCGGCGGCCCAGGAGGCGCGGGCGGGGCTCCGGGCCAGGAGGAAGACCGCAGGCTCGGGTGTGGAGCCGTCTTTACCCGCAGCAGAGAACCCCGGCGAGGGTAGAGGAGCAGCCTTCCCAGCTGCAGACCGAGGGCCGGCACCCACCCGCCACGGAGCCGGGCCACCCAGCTCCACCCCCGCAGCTCCTCCGCGGGAAGAATGGCCCCGAGTGCCCGCCCCCTGCGCATGCTCAGAGCGCCGACGGCCCGGGTCTGCCCTGCGCATGCTCAGAGCGGACGTCCCGGGTCTGCCCTCCTCATGCTCAGAGCGCCGACGTCCCGGGTCTACCCTGCCCCTGCTCCGAACGCCGACTTCCCGGGTCCGGAGCGCCCGCTGGAGTCCTGGTCCGAGCGGCTGCGGTGGAGCTGCGCATCCGTCGGTGTCGAGGGAGCTCCGCAGGGGGCGCCGCCGGCCGGGACCTCAGGGAGGAGCGTCCGGGTCCTTGGGTCCGGGAAACCCTGGTTCGGCTCTCTGAACCACACCTCGGATCAGGACGGCGGCAGGTTCAGGATCTCCAGCCCCCGGGCTGGAATAGAAATGGCCGCCGGGACCGCGCAGTGCACACGGCGGCCGCCAGAGGGCGCGCCGGCCCCGCGCACCTCCTCTCCCCGACCCACGGCGTGGAGCCCAGGCTGAGACCACGTCCTCAGGGTGACTGACGAGCGCACAGACCGCGTGGTTCTGCCCGACTCCGTCCTCATTCCACCTGCACTTCACTTGCACACTCACATCGGCTATTATGACTGCCTCTGCCCACCCTCCCTCTCTGCATCGCTCCACCCCACTTCCCTTGGCACCCCGGCCACCTTGTCATGCTTGTCAGCTCTTCCCAGGAGCTACTCCTCTGGAATCGTCTCCTGAATATACTGCATGGTCGTTCATGCTTTCTCAAGGCTCCTGTTTTCCATGGACACAGCTGTGGTTCCTGGAGACACATGGCCAGGTGTGCTGGCAGGGCCAGGGCTTCTCTCTGATTGCTACACAAAAAAGGTTAAATGAGAAGTGATTGACACAGCGCAAACTCATGATAAGAGCTACTTCCTTGTGTACACAATTGTGCGGGTCCAAGGTCACTGACCCCACAGTCTGTCCCCAACATCACCTGAGGAATATATGGTCACCTTGGTGAAGCATGACTGACCTACACACTCAAATATAAGCTGTCTCTGGCAAATCTGAAATCCTAATGGTAAAATAATTCCTTCATGAGATGTGGAGATGAAGGATTTGGTATGTTTTTCTATCATTGTTATGCATGTTAAATACAGAAGCAATGATGTTTTCAACTTGCAAAATCCATGAGTCATAGACTCCAATAAAACCTTACTTGGGAATTGTTTTGATTTTTTTTTTGCCAGTCCTGGGCTTGAGCTCAGGGCCTGAGCACTGTCCTTGGACTTTCTCAAGGCTAGAGCTCTACCACTTGAGCCTCAGCACCTCTTCCAGCTTTTTTCTATGTATGTGGTACCGAGGAATTGAACCCAGGTCTTCATGCATGCTAGGCAAGCACTTTAACCACTAGGCCAAACTCTAAACCCTGTTTTGATTTTTTTAAATGTATTTACTTATTGAGATAAGGTCATTTTATCCTAGATTGGAGTCCAAGCTGGTCTTGAACTTGTACATCACACTGGCCTGGTCTCCCTAATATTAGGATTACAGGGGACCTTTTAAATTTTTTTTCTTTTTGCCATTTATAGGGCTCAAACTCTGGTCTTGAGTGCTGTTCCTGAGATCCTTTTTGTTCAAGATGAGTGTTCTTCCATCTGAAGTATAACATCACTTCCAGATTTTCCACTGATTACTTGGGAATAAAGAGTCTCAAGAACTAGGCTGGGAGCGTAGCCTAGTGGTAGAGTGCTCAGACAGCATGCTTGAAGCCATGGGTTCGATTCCTAGGTACCTCTTACACACAAAAAAGCTAGAAGTGGTGCTGTGGCTCAAGTGGTAGAGTGCTAGTCTTGAGCAAAATGTGTTCAAGGACAGTGCCCAGGCCCTGGGTTCAAGACCCAAGACTAGCTGAATAAATAAATAAATAAATAAAAGGAATCTGGTGAACTTTTTTTTTTGCCTGGGCTTGTTTCAAACCTTGATCTTCAGATCTCAGCCTCCTTAGTAGCTAGGATTACAGGAGTGAGACCAGCACCCAGCCTAAAATACGGTTTAGATGGGCACTGAAAAACAGTATGCCAAGCTGTGAGCCAGTGGCTCACACCTATAATGCTTCTCACTCAGGAGACTGAGATCTGATGATTGTGGTTCAAAGCCAGCCATGGCACTAAAGTCAATGGGACTCTTATCTTCAATTAACCAGCAGAAAACTGAAAGTGGCACTGTGGCTCAAGTGGTAGAGTGCTAGACTTGAACTGAAGAGCTCGGGGACAGCACACAGACCCTAAATTCAAGTCCCACAAAACAACAACAACAAAACCCAGTATGCCCTCCTTTGGGATACCTATGGAATTTACACAGTTCAACTAACAACTGAGGGGAGGGAGTGTGGTCTACTGGTTGAGTGATTGCATAGTATGCATGAAGCTGCCGGTTTGATTCTTTTTTTTTTTTTTTTGCCAGTCCTGGGCTTGAGCTCAGGGCCTGAGCACTGTCCTTGGACTTTCTCAAGGCTAGAGCTCCACCACTTGAGCCTCAGCACCACTTCCGGCTTTTTTTTTTTCCTATGTATGTGGTACCGAGGAATCGAACTGGGGTCTTCAAGCATGCTAGGCAAGCACTTTAACCACTAGGCCAAACTCCCGGCCTGTGGGTTTGATTCTTTAGTGCCACATACACAGAAAAAGCCAGCGATGATGCTGTGCTGTGGCTCTGGTGGAATGCTCAATGCCAGAGTTCAGGCCCTGAATTCAAGCAACAGGACCGGCAAAGATATTTTTTGTCTTTGTCTTTTATTCTCTTCCATGAGCTTTTGGTCAACCTTATTAGATTTTCTCCTTGAGGTTATTTTTTTCTGGTGGTGGGGGGAGGTCATGGGGCTGGAACTCAGCCTGGGCACTATTCTTGAGCTCTTCAGTTCAAGGCAGAGCCAAGCATCGCTTACCGTTTTCTATACTTCTCCTTGAATTTTAAGCACTCATTTCTTTGATAGTTCTTTTACTACCTGAATAATAACTGTGATTTAGTGTCTGAATGCTAGCCTAAAAGATAAGGCAATAGAACCAAGCATTAGTGGCTCACACCTATAATCCTAGCTACTCCGGAGGCTGAGATCTGAAGATCCTGGTTCTAAGCCAGCCCGGACAGAAAGTCTCTTATCTCCAGTTAACCATCAGAAAACCAGAAGGGTTGCTGCAGCTCAAGTTGTAGAGCTCTAGCTTTGAGCTAAAGAGCTCAGGGACAGTGCCTGGTCCCAGAGTTCAAGCCCCATGGGTGACACACACACACACACACACACACACACACACACACACACACAAACAAAAAGAAGCATTAAAACTTTCTTTAGGAGTTAGAAAGTTGCATGTGTGAATGTTCATAGGCACTGGGCCATGAAAACTGCTCTTCTCAAAAAGAGGAGAGTTGCAATTTTTCCTTATTTCAAAAAAATTTCTTTATTCCATCAAATTGCAATTTTACCACAGACATTTAATGAAGAATTCTTCTTCCTTTCTAAGGAGGAGACACAGTAAATGAAGAATTTTGCCTCCATTCTAAGTAAGAAAAAAGGGAGGTCAGGAGCATGGCCTAGTGGTAGTATGCTTACCTCACATGCACAAAGCCATGGGTGTGATTTCTCAGTATCATATAGTCAGAAAAAGCTGAAAGCAGCGCTGTGGCTCAAGTGACTAGCCTTAAGCAGTAAGTCTCCAAGGACAGTTCTGAGGCACTGAATTCAGGCCCAAGGACTGACAAAAAAGAAAAAGAAAAAAAAGGGGGAGGGAATAGACAGAAGATTAAAATGAGTCCTATTTTGGCAACGAAATCTTGAATATTAAGTAACTTTTTTTGTGCCAGTCCTGCGGCTTAAGCTCAGGGCCTGACCACTGACTGTGGGCTTTCTCAAGGCTAGAGTTCTCCACTTGGGCAACAACACAACTTCTAGCTTTTTCTATGTATGTGATACCAAGAAATCAAACGTGGGTCTTCGTGTATGCTCAGGCACTATATCACTAGGCTAAACTCCTGACCTTATTAAGTACCTTTTAAAGGTAGAATATTGTATTTCAACTACAAAGAGGAAGAAATTTGTAGATGATTATTTTTGGTTTACTAATAACACCATTTGCCAGTAGTCTGAAAATGGTAAAATACCTTGTTTCCATTGTCTTTTATGTTAACACTGATAGTTTAATACTGACTGGCATGTTTTTATTGGTTTTATAAAGGCTTATTTTACTAGCTTAATCTCCACAGTTAAAAAAATCATACTTTCTTTTGTTGATCACAGGGCTTGACCTCAGGGCCTGGGTGCTGTCCATGAGCTCTTAAACTCTGGAAACGAAACCGTGTCAGGAAAAGCCTCCACATTATCAGCTGGTGCTACTTGAGGGTGAGGCAGCTGGAGAATTTCCACAAGCCTTTGAAACCTTCCTTGACTCTTCAGACATCAGTAGAAAACTGAGCGGGTCTGCTGAAAAGATGGAAAACAACAGTATTTGACCAAAGGTTAGGAAAATTTGTGGTGATTTTGAGCCTTTAGCTTTCAGATGGCATACCCACTTCCAAGCTATCCATTCCAGGAGCTACCAAAGAGCTACGCTGAGATGAGCGCTCAACACTATCACTGTGAGTGGCTTTGAGCACTACAAATTTCTAGAACTTAAAATTATATTCCACTTCTCTTTTCTTTTTTTTCTTTTTTAACATAAACATCAACAGGCCTCTTATGCCCTTCCACATCTTCCTCTTAAGGAAAAATAAAAACATATTCTTGTAACATTTAAAAACCAATTCACAGGGCTGGGAGTTTAGCCTAATGGTACAGTGTTTGCCTAGCATGCACGAAGCCTTAAGTTTGATTCCTCGGTACCACATACATAGAAAAAGCTGAAAGTGATGCTTGAGCCTGGGAATGAGAAAAAAAAAAGTATTCCTACATTATCTACATAGGACATTTCTGATCCATTCATTCTGTTACCTTAACAGTATACGGTTTCAAATAATTTTTATACCTTATTTTTGTATCTACTAGAAAATCATCCCTTTTCCTTATAACAAGACAACTAAGGCTCAGCAGAAATACTCATTAGTTATAAAATTCTTTGTTGTCTTTTAATTTTACTGTACATTTACAGAATTTGTGATTCTACCATTGCTTCCATTTTTAGCATGCTTCCTTTCAAAAAGGCCTTATGAAAAATGAGCAAAATGAAGATAAAGAAGACATATGATACACTGCTACCCCCCCCCCTGCAACTGGTCCTTGGGCTGGTAGCCTGGGCACCATCTCTTGAGCCTTTTTGCTCAAGGGTAGCAATCAACAACTTGAGCCACATCTCCACTTCTGGCTTTTTGGTGCTTAACTGGAGATGAGGGTCTCAAGACGTTTCCTGGCTTAGGATCAAATCATGATCCTCAGATCTCAGCTTTCTGGGCAGCTAAGCTTATAGGTGGGAGCCACTGTCACTTGGCTTATGATATACTTTTAGTAATCTCATTTTTTTGCCAGTCCTGGGCTTGAGCTCAGGGCCTGAGCATTGTCCTTGGACTTTCTCAAAACTAGAGCTCTACCACCACTTGAGCTTCAGCACCACTCTGGCTTTTTTCTATGTATGAGGTACCGAGGAATCGAAAGCAGGCCTTCATGCATGCTAGGCAAGCACTCTACTACTAGGCCAAACTCCCGGCCTTTTAGTAATCTCTTTTCTGATCCTTCCACACATAAATTTTTCTCTTTATTGTAGGGAGTGTGGAAATATTTAATAATCTCATGCATTTAATTTAATGTATGCTAACTTTTACCTTTGATCCAATTAAAGCAAGACATTTATAAGGGCATAAGAAAAACTATATTCTACTTAGAAAAAAAAATGCTGCTAATGAATCTCTTCAGATAGAAAGGTTGTTTTTTTTTTTTTTTTTTTGCCAGTCCTGGGCTTGAGCTCAGGGCCTGAGCACTGTCCTGGGACTTTCTCAAGGCTAGAGCTCTGCCACTTGAGACTCAGCACCAGTTCCGGCTTTTTTTTTTTTTCTATGTATGTGGTACTGAGAAATTGAACCCGAGTCTTCATGCATGCTAGGCAAGCACTTTAACCACTAGGCAAAACTCCCGGCCCCAGTTTTTTGGGTTTTTTTTTTTTTTGGCCAGTCCTGGTCCTGAGCTCAGGGCCTGAGCACTGTCCTTGGACTTTCTCATGGTTAGAGCTCTACCACTTGAGCCTCAGCACCACTTCCAGCTTTTTTCTATGTATGTGGTACCGAGGAATTGAACCCCGGGTCTTCTTGCATGCTAGGCAAGCACTCTACCACTAGGCCAAACTCCTGGCCCCAGAAAGGGTTTTTGAAATTAGAAGGGAACCTGCAATGTTGGTAGTGAGGTGGAAAGTGAATAGAGTTCTGTTCCAAGAAATAACAAGGAGGTAATTTAATCCTTTAGCAGTTAATTTTGAAAGCCTAATTCTGTCATCATCTTCACTACCGTTTTATCACAAAATGGTTGATTGTTATGATTCAAGAAAAACATATTTGTATATAGCACAAATCTTTTTTAAACCCAGGGGCTTGATCTTAAAGGCAAATTAGGCCAGAGACAAACTAAATCTCTGTAGTCTATTTGGAGTAGGGTATATACTGGGTTTGAAATATTACTCATCCTAAAAACAGGAATCCTAAAGAGTGTCTCATATAGTCTACCGAATCCTGGGAATATGACTTACTGACAGAGTGTTTTTCTTTTCTTTCTTTTTTTTTTTTTTTTTTGCCAGTCCTGGGCTTGAGCTCAGGGCCTGAGCACTGTCCTTGGACTTTCTCAAGGCTAGAGCTCTACCACTTGAGCCTCTGCACCACTTCCGACTTTTTTCTATGTATGTGGTACCGAGGAATCGAACCCGGGTCTTCATGCATGCTAGGCAAACACTTTAACCACTAGGCCAAACTCCTGGCCCCTGATAGAGTGTTTTTCTACCATGCAGCTACACACTTCTTATCCCTGTAGAGATCCTGTGGGAGAGAAGCCCTACAGGTCCAGAGGGTGAAGCCTGGGCTGGTTGCTCATCCTCGCTTCCACAGAATCCCTAGTGGAGAAAAACCATAGCCATGGAGAAAATGTGCTAGAGCCTTTATTTTAATCCCACATGAATCCAACATCAGGGAATTCAGCCTGTATAATCAACTCATATAGCAAATGTATATGTAAAATCTTGGCTCCAGACATGCGTTGTTTGGGAGGGGAGGAGTGGTAAAAACTGGAGAGTGAGGGAAGGGGTGACAGTGTCCACACAGAAATGGATGCCTGACCTGATTCATGTAGCCTTGACCCTTTTGGGAACTGTAGCTGAATTCATCACCTTTATATTCACAGTTAAAAGTACATTTTAAAAAGATTTATATGTGGTGGGTTTTGTGGCCTAGTGGTAGAGCACATGTCTAAGATGCATGAAGCCTTGGGTTCCATTCCCAAGCACTACATACACAGAAAAGACCAGAAGTGCTACTGTGGCTCAAGTGGAAGAGCGCCAACCTTGAGCCAAATTAGCTCAGTGACAGCGTCCAGTCCCTGTGAGAGTGAACTTCTGAAAAAGAGCCCAAGATCACTGCACTACCCTGAGTTCAAGCCAAACCACTGGAAGAAACAAATCCATAAATAGAATGGGTGCCAACTGTGCACTTCGCTGCCCAGGCTCAATTTTAACCAGGATTCTCTCTGTCTTAGTGTCCTGAGTGGCTAGGATGACAGCTGAGACCTGGAGGAAAACAGCTTACACATGTGTTACTCATTTTATTGTGCACAAGTGCTGGAATCTTGGAAGTGTGCAAGTGACCCCAGGCCAGGGTTCAGCAAGAACTTGTGCCTCCCACTGTTTCTCTCTATATTTATAGCTACATTTAAATTTTCATTTCTGTGGTACTGGAGAATTGAACCCAGGGCCCATCCATATAAGGGGAACTGTGTACCACAAAGGAAAATCTCAGTTTCCATAGACTTCTATGCTAATGTTTGTTTGTATATGCATTATATATGAACTGAAGTGTTTTGATATCTCATGGTGGCAATTTTTTTGACAGTCCTGCAACTTGAAGTCAGTGCCTTGAACTCAGGTTTGAACCTGGGGCCAAGGCCTAGCAGATCAATAGTGGGACAGTCCATGGGGTACTTGCCTGTCAAGCTAGGGCCAAAGGTCAACATTACCAAGCCCCCTTTCCCAGGTCTTGAAAGTTGAAATCCCAGGACTGCCAGAAAAAAATAGTAAAGCAGCTTTTTGCAGTTCCCATGCTGCTGCTGTTGCTGCTGCTGCTTCTTCTTCTTCTTCTTCTTCTTCTTCTTCTTCTTCTTCTTCTTCTTCTTCTTCTTCTTCTTCTTCTTCTTCTTCTTCTCCTTCTTCTTCTTCTCCTCCTCCTCTTCCTCTTCCTCCTTCTCCTCCTCCTCCTTCTTCTCTTTCTCCTCTTCCTCCTCTTACTCTTCTTCCTCCTCTTCCTGTTCCTCCTCCTTCTTCTTGATTTTAATTCACTGTTGTGCTGGTGCTGGCTTAGATTTAAACTCAGGGCCTGGGACTTGGAGTTCCAGCACCAGGACTGGCAAACAAAAACCCCATATCTTTAGGCCTGTGGTCCCATTGCACAATTTTGTTGTTGTTGTCGTCGTGGTGGGCTTTTTTGTTTGTTTGTTTGAGTTTTTTTGTATTTTCTTTTTTTTTTTTTTGCCAGTGCTGAGACTTGAACCCGGGGTCTAGGATAGCAGTTTGAAGATAAGGCTGTCCTTAGGGTGCCTGCCTGCCAAGGTAGGGCCGAGGGTCAAAGAAACCAAGGCCCCAGGTCCTCACAGTTTAAAACCCAGAACTGTCAGAAAAAAATCATGAAAATGTGGACTTCTTCATTTCCTCTGTGTGTGTGTGTGTGTGTGTGTGTGTGTGTGTTCCAAGGTTTTTTTTTTTTCCAGTGCTGCTACTCTAGTCCATGGCTCTGGGTCTTGTGCTAGTGTGCAAGCCTACGGTACAAAAGTTCAGACACAGTTCCCAGGATCTGAGTTAAAGCCCACAGGACTGGCAAAATAAAAACCTCAAAGTAATTCTTTTTAAGTTATTATATTTATGTAATATATGATTTAATATTGTATTTAGTAATAAAATATACTTATAATAGATGATTATACAATGTAATTGTCATATATTGTATATTCTATATTTAGATATGATTGTGCATCAATACATATTATTATATACTTAATATATTAATGTAATGTAAAATTTAGAATATAATATTCATTGCGGGAGCAGTAGTAAAACTGCTAGAACACGGCAAGGCTTGGACTCCTGTCATGAATTCGGGCTGAGGCAGCTGTGGACTGGCAGAAGTGGTGCTAGCATGTCAGTACAGTGGGGAGGGAGAGGAAGCCCAGATCGGTGACTCTGCCTGTGGGGGACCTCAGGTCTTGTCACACCATGGATGGATGTGCTGGAACGAGGGAATGTGGCTGGCCCCCAGTGCCTGTCTTTGTGGATCCAGTGCTGATGGGAATGAATGGGGACAGGGAATTGGGTCCTGGCTTTCGGGTGCAGACAGGAGGAAATCGGTCAGGACCTCCGGCCTATCCCTCTGTGAATCGGGTACTGACATGAATGAATGGGGGCACACCTGGGAGCCTGTCTCTGGGGATTGGGCTCTTGCCTCAATGAAAGGGGTCAGGACCTGGGCCTGGAATGCCGGGAATCTGGGTGCTGGAATGAGGAAATGGGGACACTGACCCAGATTCTGCCAAGAAGGGCAACTGGGTGCTGATATGAGGGAGTGGAAGGAGTGGGGGGGGCACCCTGGGGCCGGAGATCACAAGAAGTATCCTGATGTTAGAAATGTGCTTGGATGGGCCGCGAGTTTAGACTAGTGGTGGAGTGCTTGCCAGGTATGCATGAAGATCCAGGTTCGATTCCTTGGTACCACACACATAGAAAAAAGCCAGAAGTGGTTCTGTGGCTCAAGTGGAAGAGCTCTAGCCTTGAGAAAGTCCAAAGACAGTACTTAGATCCTGCCTTTAAGCCAGGGTTAAAAAAGAAAAGAAAGTGCTTGGACAAGGCAGACTGGAGTAATTCCTGTTGAAAGGACTACATAGAAAGAGAGCTTGGGGCACTAAGAGACATTTTTCTCCTGGCCTTCAGTGGCTGCCACACTCATCCTCACCACTTGGCTGGGACTGTGCTGCTGGGTACAATGTTGTCCCCAGGTGCAGGCTTCTGTCCCCTTGTTCACATAGGGGGGACACATTCTGGCTAACTCCCTCCTCTGGCTTCAGACTGCTGAGACATGCTCTGGCTAAACTGTTGAAGAATGGTTGTGGTTAAAAAAAAAGTGATGGGAATGTGCAATGGAGCCCACAACATCTTATTGTTGAGGAGAGGAAATTTGAGTGATACAAACGTGAGGTTTGCTAAACCTATTTTCCCTATTTGTTCACTTTGAAGGAGTTCTCTGAAACGAAATGCTGATTTATCCCAGATTGGAGCCAGATTCAAAGTTCAAGTGTAGCAAATCCATCTGCCCAGCCTCAGGCTCTAAGATTACAACCTGTGTCCAAAAGCGTTTTGAAAGTTCAAATGTTAAAACTCTATAGATGGGGGCCGGGAGTTTGGCCTAGTGGTTAAAGTGCTTGCCTAGCATACATGAAGACCCGGGTTCGATTCCTCGGTACCACATACATAGAAAAAAGCCGGAAGTGGTGCTGAGGCTCAAGTGGTAGAGCTCCAGCCTTGAGAAAGTCCAAGGCCAGTGTTCAGGCCCTTAGCTCAAGCCCAGGACTGGCAAAAAAAAAAAAAAAAAAAAAAAAAAAAAAAAAAACTCTATAGATGCTTCCTAAGCAATCTGTGATAAGGAGCTTGCTTACATTCTAAATGTCATTAGACTTCTTAAACATATAGTAATGTAAAAGGGACACGATTGCCCAATCCTGGTCTAAACAGGAAGTGTTCAGCATCCATCCTCTAGCTGTAACACCAGGAAGAACTCTTCCTGGAAACATTTATCTGAACCATATGCAACAGTTGCCCAAAGGCAGAATGGGTGCACAGAATTAGGTCTGCAAGATAAGCAGGCAGAGTGCATAAGATTCCACGGAGAAGCAAACTAAAACAGAACTCCATTGTCTGCCAGGACAGCCCACTTTGGCAGAGAATGAACTATTTGCAACATTGCTTTCACAAAGTCAGGTTTTTCATTAAAATGCTCTCCAAAGTCTCAGGGGGAAGCTGAAGCCTCGGGGAAATGTTTTTAAAAAGCTTTGTAGGCTTCCTAAGCAATATGTGAAACTTATATTCTCCATGTAATAACAGTGCTTAAGCATAGAGAAGTATAAAAGGGACATCAGGGACCAATCTCGAACTAAAAGAGAAATTTTCAGAAGCTAGTATTCAAAGGAAACTGAATGGTTTGCAACATTGTTTCCATAGTGTCAGGTTTTTCATTAACTGGGCAAGGGAAGCCAGGACTCTGAGATGTGATGAGCTTTGCCATGGTGGGGTGGATCCAGGGAGGGGCACCCAGAAGTGGCCTGCAATGTGGCAGCAGGGAGGTGAGTTTTTCCTCTGTAGTTGTGAGATTACAAGCTCAATCTTCTACCTAGGCTAGGGCATTTACCTTCCCAGGTCCTTCAAATCATTGGAATTGGGGGAAGCCCATGAACTGTGTCCATGCAACTCCCCACTCCAAGTAGAGAAGCCGGGCCCTTTACTGCTTCTGTGAACCCCACTGAGGAACCTGGCTCTGCCCTCTTGCCTCTGGGGCCTTAGGCGGGAAGTCCATGCCCCTCTTATTTCCACTGAATCACAGAAAAAGCCAGAAGTGGAGCTGTGGTTCAAGGGTAGAATGCCAGCTTTGAGCAAAAGGAGCTCATAGAAAGTGCCCAGGCCCCGAGTTCAACTCTGAGGATTGGTAAGACATAAAACAAAATATAAATGAATAAATACAATACATTCATTAACAAAGCCAGTACCTCCATGTGTTTCTGTAACTATGAGTGTATTTGTACTGGTGAAGCTCCTGAGTAGCTAGGATGAAAGGCACCAAGCTAGGAAATTCCTTTCAATGGAATTATTTCATGTCCCATTCCTTGAGCCCAAGACTAGGCAAAGCACCTAGGCCCTGAGTTCAAGGCTCAGGTTCCACCAAAAAAAAAAAAAAGAAAGAAACTCTCTCTCTCTCTCTCTCTCTCTCTCTCTCTCTCTCTCTCTCTCTCTCTCTCTCTCTTATATATATGTATCTGTTGTCCATAAGGGAAACCCAAAATACTTCCTTTCATACATAGTATAAATATAAATTCACATATATAAAAACATCTAAATACAGAAATATATAAAGAACAGAGCAGCATTTATTGCTGAACTTTGGGCCTTGGGTCATTCATACTTGGGAAATTCCAACACTTGTACACAATGTAAAAAAAAAGTTGCAGGTGTTTAGCCTAGTGGTAGAGTGCTCGCCAAGAATGCACCGAGCCCTGGGCTGAATTATTTGGTACAGCATACACAGAAAAAGACAGAAGTGGTGCTATTCAGGGCCATATACATTATAATATTCTTGAATTCTTTTTCCTATCTGCTGCCAGGTTTTTTGGAATTTCTCCTCTAAAAACCTCGGGCATGCCTCCTCGACAAACTGTAGGAAGCTCTGAAGCACCCCTTTTTCCACCCACGTTCCGTGGGCTTCAAGTAGGTCTGTTAAGATCGGTACAAATGACCTATGGCTATTAACTTGACCCATAATTTTTACTCCTGACTATACACTCTCTTAAGATCCTCTCTTAATAGTCCTACGATGTGTTACTCACCAGAGCGGGGTCCTCCACCGTCGTCCCAGATTTTCAGGGTCCCTGTTCGGGCGCCAGATGCCGGGGCCTACCGGCAGCAAATTGGGGTTCCTGAAATAGGGGGCAGGGACTGGAAAAATTAGAAGAGAGACAAACACATCGGGTCCGGGAGGTCTGCAGCCCAGGCAAAAACTGCAGCCCCATTTATTATCAACTCAAAGTTTATATCCCTTCTTGAGACCAGGGCACTCCCAGGTGTTACATCCAGATGGTTAATCAGGGAACTGTTGGGGGTTACATTCATATGGTAAATCTCAGATCAATTGAACAGGAGAAGGCCAAAAAACAATAAGACAATCAAGGGCCCGGGAGTTTGGCCTAGCGGTTAAAGTGCTTGCCTAGCATGCACAAAGACCCGGGTTCGATTCCTCGGTATCCCACATACACAACCAAGCTGGAAGTGGCAGAGACGAGACACTTCCCATTTCTGCCTGGTTGATTTGAGGTAAAATGATCAGTGAGGCTTTTCTGCCAGGCCTGGTTTTATCTCAGCCTCCTGAGTAAACAGGATGACAGACCTCAGCCACAGATGACCTCAGCCACAGATGACCTCAGCCACAGATGCCTAGACTGCAGCACTGTGATCTCCACTTAATAGGAAAAGGGACCCATATACCTAGGTCCAGGAACTCAGAATCAGTTCTTAGGTTCTGATTTCATGGATAATGGCACATGCACACACACACGCACACACGCGCACACACACGCACACACGCGCACACACACGCACGAAAACCAAAACCAAAAAATACCATCTACATGAGAAAACCCCAAACATTTCAGAACATTAATTATGTAAGTGCAGGTACATAAATGTAGAGAAAGGCCAGTGCTCTGGATGAAAGCTGCCTTGGGTCATGCACACTTGGGAGTTTCCACCACTTGTACATAATAAAATACAAAGCAGGAGTGGAAGCCATGTTCCTCCCAGTCTGGCCTGTCTTCCTGGATACCTAGGACATTGAGATCTAGAGGATCATGGCTGAAATCCAGCCCAGCCTGCAAAGTACAAGATCCCTGCCTCTTTTACTTGTTTCTTTGCTGGTTGTGGGTCTTGAGCTCAGGGTCAGAGCACTGACCCGGGACTGTTTTCCAATTACAGCCAGGCCTCCACTTCCAGGGTCTGAATAATTAATTAATAAGATCAAAGTGTCAGGGGACCTGACTAGCTGCCCTTATTGTGCCCAGAAACTTGAAGGCCCCCCGCCCCCCATAGCCAGAGACCAAAGATCAATGCAAATTGCAATGAGTTGTTTATTGACGAGCTGGAGCACGGGTCTCTGTGCACTGATAGTCGAGTGCAGACCAGAGGCCCCTAGCGCAAGATTACAGCCCGTTTTATACATTTTTTTTTGGTAGGGGGAAGGCCCCAGCAAGTAATAGTAACAAATCAATACGCCACGCGGGAAATTTATACTATAATTCCATTAAATGATTGGTGCAGTACAAAGCAGGAAAGAGGTTGTGGCTAATCACTGGTCAGTCTAGCTGGCTGTCATTTTAGGAGGATGGTTTTATGCCAGATATGAGTCTAGGGGGATCTCCATGGTGACGGGCTTGTGATTGGTTGACATCTGCCCTAGTTTGCTGGCCCTTGCAAGTCCGACCTTGTAGGTAGTAGATGGCTGCTATCTCTAGCTCCCGGTTTGGAATGTGTATACTCCTTACTACAGTGTAGCTCAGTCTGGGAACCAAGGACAAATGAGTGGTTGTAGATTAGCCACAAGGACAGCAGTTTCATTTCTCAGGATTTTAGCAAGCAGATATACAGAAGCAGAAAGGCAAGTTAAGGAAACACAAGTATAACCATCCAAATGAATACAAGTATGAAAATACAAATGGCTAACATAGGTTTATAGAAAATATATACATATTTTCTATGCTCCTCACCCTAGCTACTTATGGCTGCTGAGATCCAGAGGATCATGATTCAAAGATTCAAATCCAGGAGGCAAAGTACTATGTCTGTGTCCCTTTTTATTTTTTGCCAATCCTGATGCTTGAGATGAGGGCATGGGCACTGAACTTGTGCTTTCTCAAGGCAAGTACTTGAGCCACAGCACACTTCTGGTTTTTCTGTGTATGTGGTTCCAAGGAATCAAACCCAGGGCCTTGTGCATGCTAGTTGAGCAATCTACCACTAGGCTACACTCCTGGCCCTGTATCCGTTTTTGTTTTAGCTTGTTTACTTTTCTACCTGTTGTTGGGATTGACCTCAGAGCCTGTGCACCGACCCTGGGCTTTTGGTAGAAGTCCAGCACTAACCACGTGAAGGCATATCCACTTCGGGTCTGTGCATGATTATTTGGAATTAAAAATGTCACAGTTTCTTGTTTGCCTTCCTTGGTTTTGAACCAAGACCCTCAGATCCCAGCTGAGTAGGTAGGATGACAGGCTTCAACCATAGGCCGCAAAGCCGGGAAACACTGATCTCTATTTATGATAGGAAAGCTGCAAGTATGTCCATAGCTCCATATTCTCCAGCCCAAGAGTTCAGACTTAGGTGCTGAGTTCAAGACTCAGTTGCCACTGAAAAAATAACCTACATATGTTATATATTATATGAAATAAAATTATGCATGTATATATTTGATGAAAGTGACAAGGGCCCTTTTTCTGCTCTAGTTATTCAGGACAATAAGATTGAGAGAACTGAAGTTCAAATGCAGGCCAGGCAGCACAGTCCATGCCCCTTTTATTTGGTATTTCTGCCTGTTGTGGGCTTGAACTCAGGGCCTTGGCACAGACCCTGGGCTACATTCCAGAAGTCCAGAGAAAACCAGTTTGAGCCACAGTTCCATTTCTGGCACCTAAATGATTCATTTGAGATAAATGTATCAGGGGCCCTTTCCTGCCCTAGCTGAACAGATTGCAGAGATGCAGAGGATCAGAGTTCAAATCCAGCCTGGCCTGCAAAGTTGGAGGTCTGAGCGCATTATTTTTTCTTTCTTTCTTTCTTTCTTTCTTTCTTTCTTTCTTTCTTTCTTTCTTTCTTTCTTTCTTTCTTTCATTTCTGGTGGGTTGTGTGGTTTGAACTCAGGGCCTTGATGCTGACACAGGGCTACTTTCCAAAGTCCATTGCAAGCCAGTTTGATCCAGCTCCACTTCTGGTATCTGAATGATTAATTTTATTTTAGTTAAAGCCAGAAGTGGCACTGTGGCTCAAGTGGTAGAGTGCTATCCTTGATCCAAAAGGAGCTCAGGGACAATGCTCAGGTCCTGAGTTAAGTCCCAGGATTGGACCCCCTCAAAAAAATTATTGCCAGACCTGGAGCTTGAACTCATAGTCTCATGCTTGGTTCACAGCTGGCACTCTACCACTCAAACCACACCTCCTGCCCAGCTATTTTGCTCATTAGTTGATAATGGATTTTTAAAGACTTTTCTAAAAGCCCATTTTTGTCTTTGAACCTCTATCTTCCAGATCTCAGTCTCCAGAGTCGCTAAAATTATAAGAGTGAACCACAGTCACCAACTGCCATTCTTTCCATTGAGAAGAGCATGACATAGGAAAGAGTGGGAAAAATTCTCTAGAAAACTCAAGAGATTACCATGTTATTGCCAAAGCCACGGTTAGCTTTATTTATTCCCATAAGTGGAATCTTTACTGCTATACCGAGTTAGGATGTATGTTCACACCACTCTGCACATACCTATCCTGTCTCAGGTAGGTGAAAGAACAGCTGCACCCTTGATCAAGATCATCATCATCAAATCTTTACATGGAAACCCAAATGTCTATGTTCTCTTTCTTGTACTAGGAATTTCAATTTAACATGGAATTACATTCTGTAAGTGCTCATTCATTGCTTCTGCCTTAGTTTCACTCTCCCAAATATCTATGTCAAAAATATTTGATGTTAAAAAACATAGAGCAGGGGCTGGGTTTGGCCTAGTGGTAGAGTGCTTGCCTAGCATGCACGAAGACCCGAGTTCGATTCCTCGGCACCACATACATAGAAAAAAAAAAGCTGGAAGTGATGCTGAGGCTCAAGGGTAGAGCTCTAGCCTTGAGAGAAGTGCAAGGACAGTGCTTAGGCCCTGAGTTCAAGCCCCACAACCAGCACCAAAAAAAGTAAAAAAAAAAAAAAAAGAGAAAAGATAGAGAATGTGCATTTCCAGCTAGATGCATTTCCATGTACTGTGATGCCCTGGGATGTGTACAGCATTTCTGCTTTTCTATGGCTTGGCCTGAGCTTGGGAAAATGAAGAGGAGATGAGACTCCTGACTTCCTCCCCTCTCTCCTCTCTCCACAGGGAGGTCAGCCAAGTGGGGGGTCAGCCGCACGGGGCATTTCGTACTCACACACCCAGTCTCACCAAAGGGTACAGGGCAGAGCCCAGTCCTGCCAAGACATGCCCACGCCCTCCCCCAATTCTGTCTGTCTCCCCGGGGGGGGGGGCGGTCCCCGATGGACTGGGGTGGCACTCACTCCGCCACTGGCAGGGGCCGAGTGGTAGCAGTCTGACCAGTCCAGCTAGCAGGAGACAAGCCAGCCAGCCCATCGCTGGCCCAGGAAAGCAGGGAAGTGGCCGGCAGCAGAAAAAAATACTCCCAAAGCTGCCTTTTCCTGCCCAAGGATCAGGCCAAGCACACGAGAGGCTGTGTTTGTCAAGACAGAGTGAAGTGTGAGCCATTTCCCCGCGTGGTGTGCAGTGTGTGTCTGCGGGGGAAGACGCCGTGTGGGTGGGTGTGGGGGTGGGGGTGGGGTGAAGGCAAGCCACTCAGCTAGTCAGCTCCTCCCCAGAAACGAAGCTGGACTATGCTTTGTCTTGTAAATGTTGTCATGGCAACGGCCTGACATTCTTGTTAGTCGTCACCCTGGGGGGTGGAGGTGGGGCCTGGGGAAGAGAAACAACCAAAGGGAAATTAAAAAAAAAAAGAAAGAAGAATCAAATACTACAGAGAACCAAACAAACAAGAAGACAAACAGCTAGCAGGACCTGAATTCCACGACCGCTACCTTCAGGAAAATCGTTTCAAGGAAGTAGGATCGATGAGAACGGGAGTTTGGCCTAGTGGGAGAGGGCTTGCTTAGCAAACGGGAAGACCCGGCTTCCATTCCTCAGTGAAGTCAGAAACAAATGCTGCAGCTGTTGCTGCTGTGGTTGACGACGTGGTAGAGCTCTGGCCGGGAGAAAGCCCAGGCCCTGAGTTTCAGTTCGGGAGGCACGGGAAAGTACCGCTAGGCATTCACAGACAAGACAGCCCGGGTGCACACCTTCCAAATGCAGGGCCCAGTGAAGGCAATCCCACCAGGAAGGAGGCAGTCTCAGAGGCCTGGTTGGAGGGTAGGCCTCAGCCTAAAAATGACCTGATACTGTGTTTTTCATGTTTCTCCTTTGGGGCCCTCTGTACGTGTATGTCTCTCTGTCTTTGTCTCTGTCTCTGTCTCTCTCTCTCTCTCTCTCTCTCTCCCTTTCTCCCTCTCTCTCCCTCCCACCCCCCTGTTCTTTTTCTGTACTTTGAACCGGAGAGTTATTGAGCACCTAAATTTCTGTGTTTTACTTACATCTGGTGACTTGGTGGAGAAAGAAGAAAACCAGTTTTCTTAGGAAACATGGATAAGGGGAGGGAGGAAAAGGAGGTAGGGTTTCTCTCCTTTCTCTGTCTTTTTTTTTTTTTTTGGCCAGTCCTGGGGATTGTACTCAGGGCCTGAGCACTGTCTTTGGGCTTCTTTCTCAAGGCTAGAGCTCTACCACTTGAGCCAGAGCACCACACACTTCTGGATTTCCCTCCCCCCCCCCCCGCCCCTATGGAGGTGGTACCAGGGAAACCTTGCAGCAGCAGCAGCAGCAGCAGCAGCAGACTGTCTGACTCCAGCATAGCCAATGTACCCGAGCTTGCCCTCCTGTAAACATGCCACCATGGGGGCCCAGACAGAAAGCCCACCCACACCCCGCCTGACCTTCCCTTGTGGACATTTTCTTGGTTTTGTTTTGGGTTGGGGAGGGGTTTCTTCAACTTTTTCATTCACTCCTTTCTCAGGCCTCACAAACTCCACTCCTGAACCCTGTTCCACACAGTCTCCAAGCTTGCGGGAAGGCTGTGTCCCCCGCTGCTGCTGCTCTATCTATCCCAGTAAACAGCGGAAGATCATCCGAGTCCGGCCTGTTTCCTTCTTTCTCCCCCAGTTTTTCCTAACACTGACTGAGTGTTTCAGGTAGGCTAGGCAGGCACTGTCCCATGAAACCGCATTCCCGGCCCCACCATGATTGTTTTTGGTGCGCACGCAAGACACAAGACCATCCCCACCCACCAACCAAAAAAAAAAAAAAAAAGTAAGTCAATACCCATCTCCAATGGCTTCCTGTTAGTAGAGAAGAAAGACCAACTTGCCAGGCACGGTGGTCACTCAGGAGGCTGAGGTCTGTCTGAGGACTAAGGTTCAGAGCCAGCCTGGGTACCACAGGACGACCCGACCCGAGAGACACTTATCTCCCCCAAATACACTCTAGGAAACGGGAAGTGGGGCTTGGCTCCAGGGTAGGGTGGCAGCCTTCAGGTGAAGAGCGCCCACCCGGGCCTAGTTCGAGCCCCAGGACCCACCCCTCCAAAAAGGAAGAAAAATAGAAAAAGAGGAAGGGGAGGAAGCCATTTGGGGGAAGGAACAATGATTCCGGGTAAGGTGACATCAACATGCCATCTTTGCTTCAAAGAGAGACCACAGAATGCATTCCTTCCACAGGGATGCTTTCCTCAGCCTCAAGGATTCACATGTTGTCTGTGTGACAGTATGCATGCCTTCCTGGTGGTGGTGGTGTGTGTGGGGGGCAGGGAAACCTGGCTGCCTGCCTTCCTTTGATCAAAAATAAGGCTCTGTTTCATGGCAGGCTTCATCCTTACACCCTTCCCTGGGAAGAAATGCCCCCCAAACATCCAGAACTCAGTAACTGACTGGGCACCTGAATGTGACTAGTCGATCTATCCAGCCTGATACTTGTGGATGCCTGCCTGCCTGCCTGCCTGCCTGCCTGCCGGCCGGCCCATATGTCTTTACCCACCCCACCCCCACCAACTCTTGTTCACTCCTGCTTTTGTTTCTGTACTCCAGAAAGAACTGTATTTTAGGGCCAGCGGGTCTGCCAGTCTCCCTGCCTGCCTGGAAACCACGGTCCATTGCAGTGGCTCAACCAGGTGCTGGGGAGTCTGACATCTGTGGGTAGAGATTCAAGTCCAGCTTAAGCTCAGAACTTTCTCTCTCTCTCTCTCTCTCTCTCTCTCTCTCTCTCTCTCTCTCTCTCTCTCTCTCTTTCTTTTTTCTCTCTCCTTCCTTCCTTTCTTCCTCCCTCCCTCCCTCCCTCCCTCCATCCCTCCCTCTCTTTCTTCCTTCCTTCCTTCTTTCCTTCCTTCCTTCCTTCCTTCCTTCCTTCCTTCCTTCCAAGTTCTGGCCTGGACCCTCTGGCCTTGATCTCTCTGGGGGCTACGGAGTGCCTGCACCACTTCTGACTTTTCTGTGTATGCAGTCCAGAGAACCTAGGGCTTCATGCATGCATGCTACGCAAGTATTCTATCACTGGGTCACACTCCTGGCCCCCTTTTGAGATTCTTCATCTTGATTAATCACTAAAAATGCCACAAGTGGACCTTGGCCCCTTCCCTTCCCTTCCCTTCCCTTCCCTTCGCTTCCCTTCCCGCCCCCCCCCGCCCCTCCCTGGGCCATTCAACATGACCTAGGCCAGCAGCGCGTGTCCACCATCTAGTGTTAACTTTCGGAACTACCAGGGCTGTGAATCCCCATGGCGTGTCTGTCCTTCTGTTCGGTCCAGTCAGTAGGACTTGGGGTGGGTGGAGGGTGCAGAGAGTAGGTGAGATGGGCATTGATAATCAGTACATGCAGGGACATACACACACACACACACACACACACACACACACACACACACACACACACACACACACCAAACAGCGCCTCAAATCCGGCCACTTATGCTCTTCTATCCCAGTCAGGCCGGGCTGGGCTGGGCCTAATGTAGACTAGCTCTTTACAGAAACCAGGGAGGGTGTGGTGGTGGTGTGCAGAAGGAAGGGAGGGAGAGAGAGAGAGAGAGAGAGAGAGAGAGAGAGAGAGAGAGAGAGAGAGAGAGAGAGAGCGTGCACAGGAGAGCCCTTCTGCAGTTTTCTGTCAAAGCAGGCATCTGCACGAATGGATGGATGGATGGATGGATGGATGGATGGATGGATGGAGGGATGGAGGAGCAGCAGAGAAAAAAGGCAGGCAGGGTCTGATTCAAGAACTCCTGATCTGCCGGGAACCGTCCAATGGCTCAGGGCTGCAGACAGAGGAGGGAGCAAGGTCCTTCCTGCCTGCCGGGCATGCCAACCCTCCCTCTGAGAGGCAGAGAGCTTGGTGTCTGTCTCCTCTCCCCCTCCCCCCACCCTCCCTAGAACCTTGGCAGTTCAGGGAATGAAGAATGACTTGATCGGCAAGGAAATGAATAGATGGTGATGGTTGTTCTGCGTGCAATATGTGATTTCTTTCTTTCTTTTTTTCTTGCCAGTCCTGTGCTTGAGCTCAGGGCCTGAGCACTGCCCTTGGACTTTCTCAAGGCTAGAGCTCTACCACTTGAGCCTCAGCACCACTTCCGGCTTTTTTCTATGCATGTGGTACCGAGGAATCGAACCCGGGTCTTCATGCATGCTAGGCAAGCACTTTAACCACTAGGCCAAATTCCTGGCCCCAATATGTGATTTCTTTTCTCTTCTCCCCCACCCCGTTCATCTGATGCAGTTGGTGACTGTATCTGACTCTGTCACCTGGTCTATTGTAGATACGTTTTTGTTTATTTGAAATACAGAAGGGGAGGGGGGGAAGTCATAAGTGGGAGGAGGGAAATGGGGACAAAATTGTGAGAAGGGGTATCAGTGTGTGTGTGTGTGTGTGTGTGTGTGTGTGTGTGTGTGTGTGTGTCGTCATGTAGCCTATTCCTGAGGAATGTCACTGTCACCCCTCTACACATGACACCCCATCAATGAAGAAAGCAGAAGCAGAAGCAGAAGCAGCAGCTACAGAAGCAGAAGCTTGTACTGCTGTGTCACTCAGTCCTTCTCCAGGACCAGCAAGGTGGGCTGGCCAGCCAACGGTGTCTCCCTGGTCAGTCACATCCTCAAGTCCCCTCCCTGGTGCTTGGACACTCCGAGAAACCGGCCAGCGAGTTCAGGGGCCAACCCAACCAATCCCACCACCCCCACCCCATCGTCCATCTGTCCATCCGCCTGCCCCACACCCCAACCCCAAAGAACCTTCTCTCTCTGGCCAGCCCTGGCCTCAGGCATCAGAAATGAATGCAACCCCCTTTCATCTTGGGAGTGGAATACAAACACAAGCCAAAGACAGTGTGATTCAAGCAAATGGGTCCTTTTCTTTTATTTCTAGGGGAGGGCTGTGAGGTTGCAGTGGGGGCAGGGGGAGGGTGCTGGGGAGGAGGAGGGGCAGGGACAGGGGCAGGAGCAGGAGCAGGAGCAGGAGCCAGAGGCGCAGGGGTGTTCAGGGGCCAGGACAGGAGGCTTGCTTCTTTCTCCAAATCTCGCCTTGCATCCCTGGCTCAGCAAAACCTCCACACACACCAAAGGTGCACTGGATCGGATTCCTGGCTGGCTGCCTTCTGCTCAGTACTGAGTGGTTTAGGCATCTCTCCCTGGTCCTGGGGTCTATCCAGCGGTCCCTGGTGGGGTGTGGAAGATAAAGAGATGTTACAAGGAGGAGCAGCTTTTTCTCATCATGGCTTTTTTTAAAAAAAAAATCTTTCCCTTTCCCATCAAACTACCCACCTGACAGAGCTTGAACATACTAGCCACCCACGTGTACAAGCATCTACTACTTGAAATGGACCCCCTCAAAGGAAAAGGTTTGGGGACTTGATGCGGGATGGGTGGAGGGCTGCAGGACAACCCACACAGGCCCAAAGGAATGGCCTGTCGCTGACATGGACGCCCTACCAATCCCATTTGGATACATGGGCACTCCCACTCGCAGCCCAGCCATAGCTGATCAGTCTGAGTGCTTCCCTCCTCTAAATCCTGGTGTTAAGAGGATCCACTTGCCTGGAGACAGATGCCATATTGTAGAGGACAACTTTGAGTCTTGGTCCTCAGATTTCTTGCAGCCTCCTGAATGACTGGGGCTACAGACTTGAGCTAAAAGTGTTAGGCCAACGGGAAAACATGAAAAAATGTCTTTGATTTGAATGGGGAAGCTGTTCTCTATATATCCACACCAACTGCAGTTGCAGCTCTACTCAGAATTTACTGAGAGTTCAATCACTAATGTAAAATGCAAGAGCACAAGCTTAAGTATCAGAGTACTGATGACTCCACCAAGGCAGAAACCAGTGCAGCGAACTTATGATGCCAGGAAAATCACGGAGCTCCACATACACAGATCCCTGTGCTGTGTTCTTTCCCTCCCCCATGTCCATCACCCACCCTTCAATGTGCAATGCTACAACGGTCAAAGGGCGCCATCTAGTGTTCGTTTTTGGAAACTACCGTGGTTATAAATTCAAGTTTCCAATATGGACATAAAGGAACCACAGGCTTTGAGTCAGTGCACACAAGGAGGTGAAGGAAGGGTGGAGTAGAAATTAATATAAAAATTATCAATGGAGGTTCGGGAGTTTGGCCTAGTGGTAGAGTGCTTGCCTAGCATGCACGAAGACCCAGGTTCAATTCCTCGGCACCACATACATAGAAAAAAGCTGGAAGTGGTGCTGAGGCTCAAGTGGTAGAGCTTTAGCCTCGAGAAAGTCCAAGGACAGGGCTCAAGCCCAGGACTGGCAAAAAAAAAAAAAAGAAAGAAAAGGAAAAGCAGTCAGTACAACAATGTTTACACAAGACAAGTAAAGCTATGGCAGGTGGCTCACAACTGTAATCCTTGCTGATCTGGAGGCTGAGATCTCATGAGGTTCAAAGCCAGCTTCAGCAGGAAAGTCCTTCTAAGACTCTTACTTTGAGTTCAGTCCTCAATACAAGGAACCCAGAAAATGAAAAAAAGAAAGGAGGACCGGAGACAGAAAGGGAGGGAGAGATTCTTCAGGGAAGGAGGAAATTTACTACCCTCAGAAGTAGAAGCAGAGATAGAATATTCGTTTTGGTTTTGGATGTTCTTCTTTGATTTTATTTTACATTCCAGAAAGGGCTAAGGTGTCTGTCATTCCTTATCTCTCTCTCTTTTTTTTTTGCCAAGGCAAAATGCTTTTCATCTGGAACTGGGAAGTTGCAGTGCATAAATTACTGAGATTGCAGCAGTACTGCTGAAGATTTCCTCAGGATCAAATTAGCACCGCATAAGGCAGGAGTTCAACCAGGACTGTGCTGCATTCTCCAGGAAGGCAGAAGAAGCAGTGCATCCCAGCTGTAGTACCTGGAACCCATGGACATCCCAGAGGCCCCTCCTCTCCAGCATTCACCCTCTCCATGCAAAGTTATGGTGAGTGCTTGCCACCTAGCGTCCATTTTCTGCAACTGCCTGGGTTTGGTTTTGTTTTATTGTTTTGTTTTTGTGGGTCCTGGGGTTTGAACTTGGCCTGGACGCTGTCCCTGACCAGTTTCCCTCCCCCTCAGCCTACCCCCGCCCTTCACTGACCAAAGGGAATAGAGAAAATAAAGGGAAAGAGAGGACATTGAGGTATGAAAAGCCACTTCAACTACCAGAGAACTGACATTCAGTAGGCTAAAACTTAAATAGCCATATCCTGGAGATGGCAGACCTCAAAATGATCTCATAAGATTGCAGATTACTCTATTGGTATACAATTTTTTTTTTGCCAGTCCTGGGCTTGAGCTCAGGGCCTAAGCACTGTCCTTGGACTTTCTCAAGGCTAGAGCTCTACCACTTGAGCCTCAGCACCACTTCCGGCTTTTTTTCTATGTATGTGGTACCGCGGAATCGAACCTGGGTCTTCATGCATGCTAGGCAAGCACTTTAACCACTAGGCCAAACTCCCGGCCCCTTGGTATACAATTTTAATAAGATCTCCCTTTTAAGAATAGGGATGGACAAAAGAGGAGGTGAAATGTGAGGAAATAAGAGGAGTCCCTCTCACATTGTCTCTGCTTGCCAAAACAGCAAGTTATAGGAGCAAATTACTAATATCCTTGTAAGTCATGTTTGAAAATGCACAGAGACCAAAAAAAAAAACATTAAAAAAAA
Source organism: Megascapheus bottae (assembly GCF_031878675.1). Taxonomy (NCBI): domain Eukaryota; kingdom Metazoa; phylum Chordata; class Mammalia; order Rodentia; family Geomyidae; genus Megascapheus; species Megascapheus bottae. The sequence continues at coordinate 5,826,232 of NW_028327804.1, read as the reverse complement.
TACTTGGAACTTGACAAAAAAAAAAAACAAACCCAAAATTGTAACCAGGTGCAGTGCTTCATGCCTGTAATCCTTACCTACGCATGAAGCTGAGATCTAAGGATCGTGGTTCAAAGCCAGCCAGGGCACTAAAGTTCATGAGACACTTATCTCCCATTAACCTCTAGAAAACCAGAAGTGGTGCTGTGGCTCAAGGGGTAGAGCAGCAGCTTTGAGCTGAAGAGCTCAGGGACAATGCCCAGACCCAGGGGTAGGGTGGAAGCCTGGAGCTGAAGAGCTTGGGGACAGCAGCCAGGCCCAGAGTTCAAGCTCCAAGACCACGAACAACAAAAAAGTATGTTTTAGAAACATGTAACTAAGGGACAGACACCTGTCCATGTCCTGTGTTCACAGGATCCTCAAACCTCCCAGACAACCTCAGCAAGAAGGATCATCATGAAATCTCTGGGGCCGCATGTGCCAACTTTGCTTCCTTAAGAATAAACTCTTGGCCAAGGCAGAGGTCACCTTCCTCTTCCATCACAGAACCCTAGTCAAGGAATGATGCTGTCTTTATTGTGTTGGAAGGCACTACAGTGTATCTGTTCTTGGATTCTCCAAAGAAATGCAGGGTGTGTTTGGAGGTTGGGGTCAACTTTGTCTTGGTGAAGGAGATCAATAGAAAAGAGGCCCTCAAGTGCCTTCTCTGTGTCTAGCTCAAGTCCTTCCTCCCTCTCAAGGGCCACCTGCGTAAGCACACTGACAAGGCTGTGGTGCCATCTCCAACATGACTTTTCCAGTTTCTGCCCCTCTCCCACCCTTCCATACCTGGGCCAACTCTTGTGCTACTGTCTCCAAGGCACTCAACATTTATTCCAAGGCCTGAAAACATTTGGACCATACTATAATTTCTTATAAAACACTAACAGTTTATTTTAAAGCCGGAAAACATAGGGATTATACTATACTTTCATATAAAACAACAATATCTAACTTTTTGAAAATGTACACATTGACTGCCCCCTAAGTAACTTGTGATTATTTAGTATTAGAGCTTTGTGTACAAAATCATTTAATTTCAAAAAAAATTGATGTCAAAACAAATTTTCTTGCACCTGTATCTTATATCTACTGTACCATTCAAATTCTTTATCATCTTACATGATTTCTTCAAAATCTGTGATCAAGGGTATATATTCAAAAGCATTTTTTATAAATAGAAACAGTGCTTCTGGCAGCCTAAATTAAAAAATGAAATAAAAAGTTTACCAATCAGAATTAATTTCATTACTATGTAGGGAAGGTAATCACCAACGTTTTTGTGCAAACTATGCTAGCCTTTTTTTTTTTCTTTTTGCCAGTCCTGGGCCTGAGCTCAGGGTCTGAGCACTGTCCTTGAACTTTCTCAAGGCTAGTGCTCTACCACTTGAGCCTCAGCACCACTTCCAGATTTTTTTCCATGTATGTGGTACCAAGGAATCGAACCCAGGTCTTCGTGCATGCTAGGCAAGCACTCTACCACTAGGCCAAACTCCTGGCCCACCTTTTTTTGGGGGGGAGGGGGGTTTTTTTCATTAAAGAATTTATTAACATTGATTTTTGCATCATATTTCAAATGTCATGTTCAACAAACAAGTATTCAAGAAAGGAATCTCTATACATAATTACTGGCACTTAGATTTTAGAACATAATTAAAATTAGGCTGAGGGTTTGTATGTCATACAACATTATGTAATAAAACATTATGTCTATAGAGTCATACATTTTTATGTCTATGTAGTTGTGTTTATATTTCTGATACCATGTCTATAGCATTGGGTACAAAATATTGAGTCCTTGCTCTTGTACTGTTTGGATTTTTACATCATATTTCAAATGTCATGTTTAACAAACAAGTATTCAAGAAGAGAATCTCTCTGGGGCCGGGAGTTTGGCCTAGTGCTAAAGTGCTTTCCTAGCATGCATGGAGACCCGGGTTTGATTCCTCGGTCCCACATACATAGAAAAAAGCCAGAAGTGGTGCTGAGGCTCAAGTGGTAGGTAGAGTGCAAGCCTTGAGAAAGTCCAAGGACAGTGATCAGGCCCTGAGCTTAAGCCTGGGACTGGCAAGAAAAAAAAAAAAGAATCTCTATATACAATCACTATGCTAGCCTTTTAAGCTTTAGGAGCATTAACAGCTTAAGAAATGACATAGAGTATGCTGTGATTTTCAAAATCAATGAGTACTTCAAATGCAAAGTGGTAATAAAATCGTAAATGATACAATACTACCATGAGACAATAATTAGTGGCACATTATTCAGACAAAGCAAGCAAGCGTTGCTTCTTACACTTTACATGCTTGCTTTCACGTTGCCAGGGACACTTTAGGAGGACTTAGAGTAACATTCCAATTGTTTTTAGGGTTTGGGTGTAGCTCACTCCCGGAGAGTCTCCATAATGGTCAGAAGGCCTGGAGTTCTTTTCCCAGCACTGAAAAGAAGAAGACACATGTTTCTAGATGAGTGTCCATATATGTACAGATTTTCAGCCGTCTTTGTGAGGGTACAGAAGGGTTAGTTCATTCACAGTCAAGTGAAAGCACAGCGCATGCACCCAGGCAGCCGTGCTGAGACTCCATATGCTTCGTGCACATTGGTGGGCACATCTGTGATTCCAGCTATGCCTTTCAGGAGACTATCCCACAACACATCCATTTGTCAGCGCGGACAGTGGCGACCTCATCTACTCCACGTCCAGCCCTGGCCGTCTGCGGATGGCACGCGCGTGGTGAGAAGATCGGGTGGCTTCACGGGTGCACGGACGCCGCCACAGCGCTGGGATCTGCTCTGCAACAAGGCATCCCGCGAACGGAGGGGACCGACGGGGCTCCACGTCGTGTCGGCCGCGAGCTGACTGCGCAGTGGGTGGAAACACGACCGCAGGGGAGCGCGGGGCCGGGCTGTCACCCCGGGCTACGGAGCTGCGCTGGGCGCGCTGGGCCCGGGCTCCCGGCTGAGGACGGGCGCCGGAGACAGCCCGGGGCTCCCGGCGGCGGCCCAGGAGGCGCGGGCGGGGCTCCGGGCCAGGAGGAAGACCGCAGGCTCGGGTGTGGAGCCGTCTTTACCCGCAGCAGAGAACCCCGGCGAGGGTAGAGGAGCAGCTTTCCCAGCTGCAGACCGAGGGCCGGCACCCACCCGCCACGGAGCCGGGCCACCCAGCTCCACCCCCGCAGCTCCTCCGCGGGAAGAATGGCCCCGAGTGCCCGCCCCCTGCGCATGCTCAGAGCGCCGACGGCCCGGGTCTGCCCTGCGCATGCTCAGAGCGGACGTCCCGGGTCTGCCCTCCTCATGCTCAGAGCGCCGACGTCCCGGGTCTACCCTGCCCCTGCTCCGAACGCCGACTTCCCGGGTCCGGAGCGCCCGCTGGAGTCCGGGTCCGAGCGGCTGCGGTGGAGCTGCGCATCCGTCGGTGTCGAGGGAGCTCCGCAGGGGGCGCCGCCGGCCGGGACCTCAGGGAGGAGTGTCCGGGTCCTTGGGTCCGGGAAACCCTGGTTCGGCTCTCTGAACCACACCTCGGATCAGGACGGCGGCAGGTTCAGGATCTCCAGCCCCGGGCTGGAATAGAAATGGCCGCCGGAACCGCGCAGTGCACACGGCGGCCGCCAGAGGGCGCGCCGGCCCCGCGCACCTCCTCTCCCTGGACCCACGGTGTGGAGCCCAGGCTGAGACCACGTCCTCAGGGTGACTGACGAGCGCACAGACCGCGTGGTTCTGCCCGACTCCGTCCTCATCCCACCTGCACTTCACTTGCACACTCACATCGGCTATTATGACTGCCTCTGCCCACCCTCCCTCTCTGCATCGCTCCACCCCACTTCCCTTGGCACCCCGGCCACCTTGTCATGCTTGTCAGCTCTTCCCAGGAGCTACTCCTCTGGAACCGTCTCCTGAATATACTGCATGGTCGTTCATGCTTTCTCAAGGCTCCTGTTTTCCATGGACACAGCTGTGGTTCCTGGAGACACATGGCCAGGTGTGCTGGCAGGGCCAGGGCTTCTCTCTGATTGCTACACAAAAAAGGTTAAATGAGAAGTGATTGACACAGCGCAAACTCATGATAAGAGCTACTTCCTTGTGTACACAATTGTGCGGGTCCAAGGTCACTGACCCCACAGTCTGTCCCCAACATCACCTGAGGAATATATGGTCACCTTGGTGAAGCATGACTGACCTACACACTCAAATATAAGCTGTCTCTGGCAAATCTGAAATCCTAATGGTAAAATAATTCCTTCATGAGATGTGGAGATGAAGGATTTGGTATGTTTTTCTATCATTGTTATGCATGTTAAATACAGAAGCAATGATGTTTTCAACTTGCAAAATCCATGAGTCATAGACTCCAATAAAACCTTACTTGGGAATTGTTTTGATTTTTTTTTTGCCAGTCCTGGGCTTGAGCTCAGGGCCTGAGCACTGTCCTTGGACTTTCTCAAGGCTAGAGCTCTACCACTTGAGCCTCAGCACCTCTTCCAGCTTTTTTCTATGTATGTGGTACCGAGGAATTGAACCCAGGTCTTCATGCATGCTAGGCAAGCACTTTAACCACTAGGCCAAACTCTAAACCCTGTTTTGATTTTTTTAAATGTATTTACTTATTGAGATAAGGTCATTTTATCCTAGATTGGAGTCCAAGCTGGTCTTGAACTTGTACATCACACTGGCCTGGTCTCCCTAATATTAGGATTACAGGGGACCTTTTAAATTTTTTTTCTTTTTGCCATTTATAGGGCTCAAACTCTGGTCTTGAGTGCTGTTCCTGAGATCCTTTTTGTTCAAGATGAGTGTTCTTCCATCTGAAGTATAACATCACTTCCAGATTTTCCACTGATTACTTGGGAATAAAGAGTCTCAAGAACTAGGCTGGGAGCGTAGCCTAGTGGTAGAGTGCTCAGACAGCATGCTTGAAGCCATGGGTTCGATTCCTACGTACCTCTTACACACAAAAAAGCTAGAAGTGGTGCTGTGGCTCAAGTGGTAGAGTGCTAGTCTTGAGCAAAATGTGTTCAAGGACAGTGCCCAGGCCCTGGGTTCAAGACCCAAGACTGGCTAAATAAATAAATAAATAAATAAAAGGAATCTGGTGAACTTTTTTTTTTGCCTGGGCTTGTTTCAAACCTTGATCTTCAGATCTCAGCCTCCTTAGTAGCTAGGATTACAGGAGTGAGACCAGCACCCAGCCTAAAATACGGTTTAGATGGGCACTGAAAAACAGTATGCCAAGCTGTGAGCCAGTGGCTCACACCTATAATGCTTCTCACTCAGGAGACTGAGATCTGATGATTGTGGTTCAAAGCCAGCCATGGCACTAAAGTCAATGGGACTCTTATCTTCAATTAACCAGCAGAAAACTGAAAGTGGCACTGTGGCTCAAGTGGTAGAGTGCTAGACTTGAACTGAAGAGCTCGGGGACAGCACACAGACCCTAAATTCAAGTCCCACAAAACAACAACAACAAAACCCAGTATGCCCTCCTTTGGGATACCTATGGAATTTACACAGTTCAACTAACAACTGAGGGGAGGGAGTGTGGTCTACTGGTTGAGTGATTGCATAGTATGCATGAAGCTGCCGGTTTGATTCTTTTTTTTTTTTTGCCAGTCCTGGGCTTGAGCTCAGGGCCTGAGCACTGTCCTTGGACTTTCTCAAGGCTAGAGCTCCACCACTTGAGCCTCAGCACCACTTCCGGCTTTTTTTTTTTCCTATGTATGTGGTACCGAGGAATCGAACCGGGGTCTTCAAGCATGCTAGGCAAGCACTTTAACCACTAGGCCAAACTCCCGGCCTGTGGGTTTGATTCTTTAGTGCCACATACACAGAAAAAGCCAGCGATGATGCTGTGCTGTGGCTCTGGTGGAATGCTCAATGCCAGAGTTCAGGCCCTGAATTCAAGCAACAGGACCGGCAAAGATATTTTTTGTCTTTGCCTTTTATTCTCTTCCATGAGCTTTTGGTCAACCTTATTAGATTTTCTCCTTGAGGTTATTTTTTTCTGGTGGTGGGGGGAGGTCATGGGGCTGGAACTCAGCCTGGGCACTATTCTTGAGCTCTTCAGTTCAAGGCAGAGCCAAGCATCGCTTACCGTTTTCTATACTTCTCCTTGAATTTTAAGCACTCATTTCTTTGATAGTTCTTTTACTACCTGAATAATAACTGTGATTTAGTGTCTGAATGCTAGCCTAAAACATAAGGCAATAGAACCAAGCATTAGTGGCTCACACCTATAATCCTAGCTACTCCGGAGGCTGAGATCTGAAGATCCTGGTTCTAAGCCAGCCCGGACAGAAAGTCTCTTATCTCCAGTTAACCATCAGAAAACCAGAAGGGTTGCTGCAGCTCAAGTTGTAGAGCTCTAGCTTTGAGCTAAAGAGCTCAGGGACAGTGCCTGGTCCCAGAGTTCAAGCCCCATGGGTGACACACACACACACACACACACACACACACACACACACACACACACACACACAAACAAAAAGAAGCATTAAAACTTTCTTTAGGAGTTAGAAAGTTGCATGTGTGAATGTTCATAGGCACTGGGCCATGAAAACTGCTCTTCTCAAAAAGAGGAGAGTTGCAATTTTTCCTTATTTCAAAAAAATTTCTTTATTCCATCAAATTGCAATTTTACCACAGACATTTAATGAAGAATTCTTCTTCCTTTCTAAGGAGGAGACACAGTAAATGAAGAATTTTGCCTCCATTCTAAGTAAGAAAAAAGGGAGGTCAGGAGCATGGCCTAGTGGTAGTATGCTTACCTCACATGCACAAAGCCATGGGTGTGATTTCTCAGTATCATATAGTCAGAAAAAGCTGAAAGCGGCGCTGTGGCTCAAGTGACTAGCCTTAAGCAGTAAGTCTCCAAGGACAGTTCTGAGGCACTGAATTCAGGCCCAAGGACTGACAAAAAAGAAAAAGAAAAAAAAAGGGGGAGGGAATAGACAGAAGATTAAAATGAGTCCTATTTTGGCAACAAAATCTTGAATATTAAGTAACTTTTTTTGTGCCAGTCCTGCGGCTTAAGCTCAGGGCCTGACCACTGACTGTGGGCTTTCTCAAGGCTAGAGTTCTCCACTTGGGCAACAACACAACTTCTAGCTTTTTCTATGTATGTGATACCAAGAAATCAAACGTGGGTCTTCGTGTATGCTCAGGCACTATATCACTAGGCTAAACTCCTGACCTTATTAAGTACCTTTTAAAGGTAGAATATTGTATTTCAACTACAAAGAGGAAGAAATTTGTAGATGATTATTTTTGGTTTACTAATAACACCATTTGCCAGTAGTCTGAAAATGGTAAAATACCTTGTTTCCATTGTCTTTTATGTTAACACTGATAGTTTAATACTGACTGGCATGTTTTTATTGGTTTTATAAAGGCTTATTTTACTAGCTTTATCTCCCCAGTTAAAAAAATCATACTTTCTTTTGTTGATCACAGGGCTTGACCTCAGGGCCTGGGTGCTGTCCATGAGCTCTTAAACTCTGGAAATGAAACCGTGTCAGGAAAAGCCTCCACATTATCAGCTGGTGCTACTTGAGGGTGAGGCAGCTGGAGAATTTCCACAAGCCTTTGAAACCTTCCTTGACTCTTCAGACATCAGTAGAAAACTGAGCGGGTCTGCTGAAAAGATGGAAAACAACAGTATTTGACCAAAGGTTAGGAAAATTTGTGGTGATTTTGAGCCTTTAGCTTTCAGATGGCATACCCACTTCCAAGCTATCCATTCCAGGAGCTACCAAAGAGCTACGCTGAGATGAGCGCTCAACACTATCACTGTGAGTGGCTTTGAGCACTACAAATTTCTAGAACTTAAAATTATATTCCACTTCTCTTTTCTTTTTTTTCTTTTTTAACATAAACATCAACAGGCCTCTTATGCCCTTCCACATCTTCCTCTTAAGGAAAAATAAAAACATATTCTTGTAACATTTAAAAACCAATTCACAGGGCTGGGAGTTTAGCCTAATGGTACAGTGTTTGCCTAGCATGCACGAAGCCTTAAGTTTGATTCCTCGGTACCACATACATAGAAAAAGCTGAAAGTGATGTTTGAGCCTGGGAATGACAAAAAAAAGTATTCCTACATTATCTACATAGGACATTTCTGATCCATTCATTCTGTTACCTTAACAGTATACGGTTTCAAATAATTTTTATACCTTATTTTTATATCTACTAGAAAATCATCCCTTTTCCTTATAACAAGAAAACTAAGGCTCAGCAGAAATACTCATTAGTTATAAAATTCTTTGTTGTCTTTTAATTTTACTGTACATTTACAGAATTTGTGATTCTACCATTGCTTCCATTTTTAGCATGCTTCCTTTCAAAAAGGCCTTATGAAAAATGAGCAAAATGAAGATAAAGAAGACATATGATACACTGCTACCCCCCCTTCCCCCCCCCCCCCCAACTGGTCCTTGGGCTGGTAGCCTGGGCACCATCTCTTGAGCCTTTTTGCTCAAGGGTAGCAATCAACAACTTGAGCCACATCTCCACTTCTGGCTTTTTGGTGCTTAACTGGAGATGAGGGTCTCAAGACATTTCCTGGCTTAGGATCAAATCATGATCCTCAGATCTCAGCTTTCTGGGCAGCTAAGCTTATAGGTGGGAGCCACTGTCACTTGGCTTATGATATACTTTTAGTAATCTCATTTTTTTGCCAGTCCTGGGCTTGAGCTCAGGGCCTGAGCATTGTCCTTGAACTTTCTCAAAACTAGAGCTCTACCACCACTTGAGCTTCAGCACCACTCTGGCTTTTTTCTATGTATGAGGTACCGAGGAATCGAAAGCAGGCCTTCATGCATGCTAGGCAAGCACTCTACTACTAGGCCAAATTCCCGGCCTTTTAGTAATCTCTTTTCTGATCCTTCCACACATAAATTTTTCTCTTTATTGTAGGGAGTGTGGAAATATTTAATAATCTCATGCATTTAATTTAATGTATGTTAACTTTTACCTTTGATCCAATTAAAGCAAGACATTTATAAGGGCATAAGAAAAACTATATTCTACTTAGAAAAAAACTGCTGCTAATAAATCTCTTCAGATAGATAGAAAGTTTTTTTTTTTTTTTTTTTTTGCCATTCCTGGGCTTGAGCTCAGGGCCTGAGCACTGTCCTTGGACTTTCTCAAGGCTAGAGCTCTGCCACTTGAGCCTCAGCACCAGTTCCGGCTTTTTTTTTTCTATGTATGTGGTACTGAGAAATTGAACCCAAGTCTTCCTGCATGCTAGGCAAGCACTTTAACCACTAGACCAAACTCCCGGCCCCAGTTTTTTGGGTTTTTTTTTTTTTTGGCCAGTCCTGGGCCTTAGCTCAGGGCCTGAGCACTGTCCTTGGACTTTCTCATGGTTAGAGCTCTACCACTTGAGCCTTAGCACCACTTCCACCTTTTTTCTATGTATGTGGTACCAAGGAATTGAACCCCGGGTCTTCTTGCATGCTAGGCAAGCACTCTACCACTAGGCCAAACTCCTGGCCCCAGAAAGGGTTTTTGAAATTAGAAGGGTACCTGCAATGTTGGTAGTGAGGTGGAAAGTGAATAGAGTTCTGTTCCAAGAAATAACAAAGAGGTAATTTAATCCTTTAGCAGTTAATTTTGAAAGCCTAATTCTGTCATCATCTTCACTACCGTTTTATCACAAAATGGTTGATTGTTATGATTCAAGAAAAACATATTTGTATATAGCACAAATCTTTTTTAAACCCAGGGGCTTGATCTTAAAGGCAAATTAGGCCAGAGACAAACTAAATCTCTGTAGTCTATTTGGAGTAGGGTATATACTGGGTTTGAAATATTACTCATCCCCAAAACAGGAATCCTAAAGAGTGTCTCATATAGTCTACCGAATCCTGGGAATATGACTTACTGACAGAGTGTTTTTCTTTTCTTTCTTTTTTTTTTTTTTGCCAGTCCTGGGCTTGAGCTCAGGGCCTGAGCACTGTCCTTGGACTTTCTCAAGGCTAGAGCTCTACCACTTGAGCCTCAGCACCACTTCCGACTTTTTTTCTATGTATGTGGTACCGAGGAATCGAACCCGGGTCTTCATGCATGCTAGGCAAACACTTTAACCACTAGGCCAAACTCCTGGCCCCTGATAGAGTGTTTTTCTACCATGCAGCTACACACTTCTTATCCCTGTAGAGATCCTGTGGGAGAGAAGCCCTACAGGTCCAGAGGGTGAAGCCTGGGCTGGTTGCTCACCCTCGCTTCCACAGAATCCCTAGTGGAGAAAAACCATAGCCATGGAGAGAATGTGCTAGAGCCTTTATTTTAATCCCACATGAATCCAACATCAGGGAATTCAGCCTGTATAATCAACTCATATAGCAAATGTATATGTAAAATCTTGGCTCCAGACATGCGTTGTTTGGGAGGGGAGGAGTGGTAAAAACTGGAGAGTGAGGGAAGGGGTGACAGTGTCCACACAGAAATGGATGCCTGACCTGATTCATGTAGCCTTGACCCTTTTGGGAACTGTAGCTGAATTCATCACCTTTATATTCACAGTTAAAAGTACATTTTAAAAAGATTTATATGTGGTGGGTTTTGTGGCCTAGTGGTAGAGCACATGTCTAAGATGCATGAAGCCTTGGGTTCCATTCCCAAGCACCACATACACAGAAAAGACCAGAAGTGCTACTGTGGCTCAAGTGGAAGAGCGCCAACCTTGAGCCAAATTAGCTCAGTGACAGCGTCCAGTCCCTGTGAGAGTGAACTTCTGAAAAAGAGCCCAAGATCACTGCACTACCCTGAGTTCAAGCCAAACCACTGGAAGAAACAAATCCATAAATAGAATGGGTGCCAACTGTGCACTTCGCTGCCCAGGCTCAATTTTAACCAGGATTCTCTCTGTCTTAGTGTCCTGAGTGGCTAGGATGACAGCTGAGACCTGGAGGAAAACAGCTTACACATGTGTTACTCATTTTATTGTGCACAAGTGCTGGAATCTTGGAAGTGTGCAAGTGACCCCAGGCCAGGGTTCAGCAAGAACTTGTGCCTCCCACTGTTTCTCTCTATATTTATAGCTACATTTAAATTTTCATTTCTGTGGTACTGGAGAATTGAACCCAGGGCCCATCCATATAAGGGGAACTGTGTACCACAAAGGAAAATCTCAGTTTCCATAGACTTCTATGCTAATGTTTGTTTGTATATGCATTATATATGAACTGAAGTGTTTTGATATCTCATGGTGGCAATTTTTTTGACAGTCCTGCAACTTGAAGTCAGTGCCTTGAACTCAGGTTTGAACCTGGGGCCAAGGCCTAGCAGATCAATAGTGGGACAGTCCATGGGGTACTTGCCTGTCAAGCTAGGGCCAAAGGTCAACATTACCAAGCCCCCTTTCCCAGGTCTTGAAAGTTGAAATCCCAGGACTGCCAGAAAAAAATAGTAAAGCAGCTTTTTGCAGTTCCCATGCTGCTGCTGTTGCTGCTGCTGCTGCTGCTGCTGCTTCTTCTTCTTCTTCTTCTTCTTCTTCTTCTTCTTCTTCTTCTTCTTCTTCTTCTTCTTCTTCTTCTTCTCCTTCTTCTTCTTCTCCTCCTCCTCTTCCTCTTCCTCCTTCTCCTCCTCCTCCTTCTTCTCTTTCTCCTCTTCCTCCTCTTACTCTTCTTCCTCCTCTTCCTGTTCCTCCTCCTTCTTCTTGATTTTAATTCACTGTTGTGCTGGTGCTGGCTTAGATTTAAACTCAGGGCCTGGGACTTGGAGTTCCAGCACCAGGACTGGCAAACAAAAACCCCATATCTTTAGGCCTGTGGTCCCATTGCACAATTTTGTTGTTGTTGTCGTCGTGGTGGGCTTTTTTGTTTGTTTGTTTGAGTTTTTTTGTATTTTCTTTTTTTTTTTTTTTTGCCAGTGCTGAGACTTGAACCCGGGGTCTAGGATAGCAGTTTGAAGATAAGGCTGTCCTTAGGGTGCCTGTCTGCCAAGGTAGGGCCGAGGGTCAAAGAAACCAAGGCCCCAGGTCCTCACAGTTTAAAACCCAGAACTGTCAGAAAAAAATCATGAAAATGTGGACTTCTTCATTTCCTCTGTGTGTGTGTGTGTGTGTGTGTGTGTGTGTGTGTGTGTGTGTGTGTTCCAAGGTTTTTTTTTTTTCCAGTGCTGCTACTCTAGTCCATGGCTCTGGGTCTTGTGCTAGTGTGCAAGCCTACGGTACAAAAGTTCAGACACAGTTCCCAGGATCTGAGTTAAAGCCCACAGGACTGGCAAAATAAAAACCTCAAAGTAATTCTTTTTAAGTTATTATATTTATGTAATATATGATTTAATATTGTATTTAGTAATAAAATATACTTATAATAGATGATTATACAATGTAATTGTCATATATTGTATATTCTATATTTAGATATGATTGTGCATCAATACATATTATTATATACTTAATATATTAATGTAATGTAAAATTTAGAATATAATATTCATTGCGGGAGCAGTAGTAAAACTGCTAGAACACGGCAAGGCTTGGACTCCTGTCATGAATTCGGGCTGAGGCAGCTGTGGACTGGCAGAAGTGGTGCTAGCATGTCAGTACAGTGGGGAGGGAGAGGAAGCCCAGATCGGTGACTCTGCCTGTGGGGGACCTCAGGTCTTGTCACACCATGGATGGATGTGCTGGAATGAGGGAATGTGGCTGGCCCCCAGTGCCTGTCTTTGTGGATCCAGTGCTGATGGGAATGAATGGGGACAGGGAATTGGGTCCTGGCTTTCGGGTGCAGACAGGAGGAAATCGGTCAGGACCTCCGGCCTATCCCTCTGTGAATCGGGTACTGACATGAATGAATGGGGGCACACCTGGGAGCCTGTCTCTGGGGATTGGGCTCTTGCCTCAATGAAAGGGGTCAGGACCTGGGCCTGGAATGCCGGGAATCTGGGTGCTGGAATGAGGAAATGGGGACACTGACCCAGATTCTGCCAAGAAGGGCAACTGGGTGCTGATATGAGGGAGTGGAAGGAGTGGGGGGGGCACCCTGGGGCTGGAGATCACAAGAAGTATCCTGATGTTAGAAATGTGCTTGGATGGGCCGCGAGTTTAGACTAGTGGTGGAGTGCTTGCCAGGTATGCATGAAGATCCAGGTTCGATTCCTTGGTACCACACACATAGAAAAAAGCCAGAAGTGGTTCTGTGGCTCAAGTGGAAGAGCTCTAGCCTTGAGAAAGTCCAAAGACAGTACTTAGATCCTGCCTTTAAGCCAGGGTTAAAAAAGAAAAGAAAGTGCTTGGACAAGGCAGACTGGAGTAATTCCTGTTGAAAGGACTACATAGAAAGAGAGCTTGGGGCACTAAGAGACATTTTTCTCCTGGCCTTCAGTGGCTGCCACATTCATCCTCACCACTTGGCTGGGACTGTGCTGCTGGGTACAATGTTGTCCCCAGGTGCAGGCTTCTGTCCCCTTGTTCACATAGGGGGGACACATTCTGGCTAACTCCCTCCTCTGGCTTCAGACTGCTGAGACATGCTCTGGCTAAACTGTTGAAGAATGGTTGTGGTTAAAAAAAAAGTGATGGGAATGTGCAATGGAGCCCACAACATCTTATTGTTGAGGAGAGGAAATTTGAGTGATACAAACGTGAGGTTTGCTAAACCTATTTTCCCTATTTGTTCACTTTGAAGGAGTTCTCTGAAACGAAATGCTGATTTATCCCAGATTGGAGCCAGATTCAAAGTTCAAGTGTAGCAAATCCATCTGCCCAGCCTCAGGCTCTAAGATTACAACCTGTGTCCAAAAGCGTTTTGAATGTTCAAATGTTAAAACTCTATAGATGGGGGCCGGGAGTTTGGCCTAGTGGTTAAAGTGCTTGCCTAGCATACATGAAGACCCGGGTTCGATTCCTCGGTACCACATACATAGAAAAAAGCCGGAAGTGGTGCTGAGGCTCAAGTGGTAGAGCTCCAGCCTTGAGAAAGTCCAAGGCCAGTGTTCAGGCCCTTAGCTCAAGCCCAGGACTGGCAAAAAAAAAAAAAAAAAACTCTATAGATGCTTCCTAAGCAATCTGTGATAAGGAGCTTGCTTACATTCTAAATGTCATTAGACTTCTTAAACATATAGTAATGTAAAAGGGACACGATTGCCCAATCCTGGTCTAAACAGGAAGTGTTCAGCATCCATCCTCTAGCTGTAACACCAGGAAGAACTCTTCCTGGAAACATTTATCTGAACCATATGCAACAGTTGCCCAAAGGCAGAATGGGTGCACAGAATTAGGTCTGCAAGATAAGCAGGCAGAGTGCATAAGATTCCACGGAGAAGCAAACTAAAACAGAACTCCATTGTCTGCCAGGACAGCCCACTTTGGCAGAGAATGAACTATTTGCAACATTGCTTTCACAAAGTCAGGTTTTTCATTAAAATGCTCTCCAAAGTCTCAGGGGGAAGCTGAAGCCTCGGGGAAATGTTTTTAAAAAGCTTTGTAGGCTTCCTAAGCAATATGTGAAACTTATATTCTCCATGTAATAACAGTGCTTAAGCATAGAGAAGTATAAAAGGGACATCAGGGACCAATCTCGAACTAAAAGAGAAATTTTCAGAAGCTAGTATTCAAAGGAAACTGAATGGTTTGCAACATTGTTTCCATAGTGTCAGGTTTTTCATTAACTGGGCAAGGGAAGCCAGGACTCTGAGATGTGATGAGCTTTGCCATGGTGGGGTGGATCCAGGGAGGGGCACCCAGAAGAGGCCTGCAATGTGGCAGCAGGGAGGTGAGTTTTTCCTCTGTAGTTGTGAGATTACAAGCTCAATCTTCTACCTAGGCTAGGGCATTTACCTTCCCAGGTCCTTCAAATCATTGGAATTGGGGGAAGCCCATGAACTGTGTCCATGCAACTCCCCACTCCAAGTAGAGAAGCCGGGCCCTTTACTGCTTCTGTGAACCCCACTGAGGAACCTGGCTCTGCCCTCTTGCCTCTGGGGCCTTAGGCGGGAAGTCCATGCCCCTCTTATTTCCACTGAATCACAGAAAAAGCCAGAAGTGGGGCTGTGGTTCAAGGGTAGAATGCCAGCTTTGAGCAAAAGGAGCTCATAGAAAGTGCCCAGGCCCCGAGTTCAACTCTGAGGATTGGTAAGACATAAAACAAAATATAAATGAATAAATACAATACATTCATTAACAAAGCCAGTACCTCCATGTGTTTCTGTAACTATGAGTGTATTTGTACTGGTGAAGCTCCTGAGTAGCTAGGATGAAAGGCACCAAGCTAGGAAATTCCTTTCAATGGAATTATTTCATGTCCCATTCCTTGAGCCCAAGACTAGGCAAAGCACCTAGGCCCTGAGTTCAAGGCTCAGGTTCCACCAAAAAAAAAAAAAAAGAAAGAAACTCTCCCTCTCTCTCTCTCTCTCTCTCTCTCTCTCTCTCTCTCTCTCTCTCTCTCTCTCTCTCTCTCTCTCTCTCTCTGTCTGTCTCTCTCTCTTATATATATGTATCTGTTGTCCATAAGGGAAACCCAAAATACTTCCTTTCATACATAGTATAAATATAAATTCACATATATAAAAACATCTAAATACAGAAATATATAAAGAACAGAGCAGCATTTATTGCTGAACTTTGGGCCTTGGGTCATTCATACTTGGGAAATTCCAACACTTGTACACAATGTAAAAAAAAAGTTGCAGGTGTTTAGCCTAGTGATTGAGTGCTCGCCAAGAATGCACCAAGCCCTGGGCTGAATTATTTGGTACAGCATACACAGAAAAAGACAGAAGTGGTGCTATTCAGGGCCATATACATTATAATATTCTTGAATTCTTTTTCCTATCTGCTGCCAGGTTTTTTGGAATTTCTCCTCTAAAAACCTCGGGCATGCCTCCTCGACAAACTGTAGGAAGCTCTGAAGCACCCCTTTTTCCACCCACGTTCCGTGGGCTTCAAGTAGGTCTGTTAAGATCGGTACAAATGACCTATGGCTATTAACTTGACCCATAATTTTTACTCCTGACTATACACTCTCTTAAGATCCTCTCTTAATAGTCCTACGATGTGTTACTCACCAGAGCGGAGTCCTCCACCGTCGTCCCAGATTTTCAGGGTCCCTGTTCGGGCGCCAGATGCCGGGGCCTACCGGCAGCAAATTGGGGTTCCTGAAATAGGGGGCAGGGACTGGAAAAATTAGAAGAGAGACAAACACATCGGGTCCGGGAGGTCTGCAGCCCAGGCAAAAACTGCAGCCCCATTTATTATCAACTCAAAGTTTATATCCCTTCTTGAGACCAGGGCACTCCCAGGTGTTACATCCAGATGGTTAATCAGGGAACTGTTGGGGGTTACATTCATATGGTAAATCTCAGATCAATTGAACAGGAGAAGGCCAAAAAACAATAAGACAATCAAGGGCCCGGGAGTTTGGCCTAGCGGTTAAAGTGCTTGCCTAGCATGCACAAAGACCCGGGTTCGATTCCTCGGTATCCCACATACACAACCAAGCTGGAAGTGGCAGAGACGAGACACTTCCCATTTCTGCCTGGTTGATTTGAGGTAAAATGATCAGTGAGGCTTTTCTGCCAGGCCTGGTTTTATCTCAGCCTCCTGAGTAAACAGGATGACAGACCTCAGCCACAGATGACCTCAGCCACAGATGACCTCAGCCACAGATGCCTAGACTGCAGCACTGTGATCTCCACTTAATAGGAAAAGGGACCCATATACCTAGGTCCAGGAACTCAGAATCAGTTCTTAGGTTCTGATTTCATGGATAATGGCACACGCACACACACACGCACACACGCGCACACACACGCACGAAAACCAAAACCAAAAAATACCATCTACATGAGAAAACCCCAAACATTTCAGAACATTAATTAT
Organism: Megascapheus bottae; assembly: GCF_031878675.1. Taxonomy (NCBI): domain Eukaryota; kingdom Metazoa; phylum Chordata; class Mammalia; order Rodentia; family Geomyidae; genus Megascapheus; species Megascapheus bottae. Next base: position 5,809,395 of record NW_028327804.1, on the reverse strand, counting down.
GTAAGTGCAGGTACATAAATGTAGAGAAAGGCCAGTGCTCTGGATGAAAGCTGCCTTGGGTCATGCACACTTGGGAGTTTCCACCACTTGTACATAATAAAATACAAAGCAGGAGTGGAAGCCATGTTCCTCCCACTCTGGCCTGTCTTCCTGGATACCTAGGACATTGAGATCTAGAGGATCATGGCTGAAATCCAGCCCAGCCTGCAAAGTACAAGATCCCTGCCTCTTTTACTTGTTTCTTTGCTGGTTGTGGGTCTTGAGCTCAGGGTCAGAGCACTGACCCGGGACTGTTTTCCAATTACAGCCAGGCCTCCACTTCCAGGGTCTGAATAATTAATTAATAAGATCAAAGTGTCAGGGGACCTGACTAGCTGCCCTTATTGTGCCCAGAAACTTGAAGGCCCCCCGCCCCCCATAGCCAGAGACCAAAGATCAATGCAAATTGCAATGAGTTGTTTATTGACGAGCTGGAGCACGGGTCTCTGCGCACTGATAGTCGAGTGCAGACCAGAGGCCCCTAGGGCAAGATTACAGCCCGTTTTATACATTTTTTTTTGGTAGGGGGAAGGCCCCAGCAAGTAATAGTAACAAATCAATACGCCACGCGGGAAATTTATACTATAATTCCATTAAATGATTGGTGCAGTACAAAGCAGGAAAGAGGTTGTGGCTAATCACTGGTCAGTCTAGCTGGCTGTCATTTTAGGAGGATGGTTTTATGCCAGATATGAGTCTAGGGGGATCTCCATGGTGACGGGCTTGTGATTGGTTGACATCTGCCCTAGTTTGCTGGCCCTTGCAAGTCCGACCTTGTAGGTAGTAGATGGCTGCTATCTCTAGCTCCCGGTTTGGAATGTGTATACTCCTTACTACAGTGTAGCTCAGTCTGGGAACCAAGGACAAATGGGTGGTTGTAGATTAGCCACAAGGACAGCAGTTTCATTTCTCAGGATTTTAGCAAGCAGATATACAGAAGCAGAAAGGCAAGTTAAGGAAACACAAGTATAACCATCCAAATGAATACAAGTATGAAAATACAAATGGCTAACATAGGTTTATAGAAAATATATACATATTTTCTATGCTCCTCACCCTAGCTACTTATGGCTGCTGAGATCCAGAGGATCATGATTCAAAGATTCAAATCCAGGAGGCAAAGTACTATGTCTGTGTCCCTTTTTATTTTTTGCCAATCCTGATGCTTGAGATGAGGGCATGGGCACTGAACTTGTGCTTTCTCAAGGCAAGTACTTGAGCCACAGCACACTTCTGGTTTTTCTGTGTATGTGGTTCCAAGGAATCAAACCCAGGGCCTTGTGCATGCTAGTTGAGCAATCTACCACTAGGCTACACTCCTGGCCCTGTATCCGTTTTTGTTTTAGCTTGTTTACTTTTCTACCTGTTGTTGGGATTGACCTCAGAGCCTGTGCACCGACCCTGGGCTTTTGGTAGAAGTCCAGCACTAACCACGTGAAGGCATATCCACTTCGGGTCTGTGCATGATTATTTGGAATTAAAAATGTCACAGTTTCTTGTTTGCCTTCCTTGGTTTTGAACCAAGACCCTCAGATCCCAGCTGAGTAGGTAGGATGACAGGCTTCAACCATAGGCCGCAAAGCCGGGAAACACTGATCTCTATTTATGATAGGAAAGCTGCAAGTATGTCCACAGCTCCATATTCTCCAGCCCAAGAGTTCAGACTTAGGTGCTGAGTTCAAGACTCAGTTGCCACTGAAAAAATAACCTACATATGTTATATATTATATGAAATAAAATTATGCATGTATATATTTGATGAAAGTGACAAGGGCCCTTTTTCTGCTCTAGTTATTCAGGACAATAAGATTGAGAGAACTGAAGTTCAAATGCAGGCCAGGCAGCACAGTCCATGCCCCTTTTATTTGGTATTTCTGCCTGTTTTGGGCTTGAACTCAGGGCCTTGGCACAGACCCTGGGCTACATTCCAGAAGTCCAGAGAAAACCAGTTTGAGCCACAGTTCCATTTCTGGCACCTAAATGATTCATTTGAGATAAATGTATCAGGGGCCCTTTCCTGCCCTAGCTGAACAGATTGCAGAGATGCAGAGGATCAGAGTTCAAATCCAGCCTGGCCTGCAAAGTTGGAGGTCTGAGCTCATTATTTTTTCTTTCTTTCTTTCTTTCTTTCTTTCTTTCTTTTTTCTTTCTTTCTTTCTTTCTTTCTTTCATTTCTGGTGGGTTGTGTGGTTTGAACTCAGGGCCTTGATGCTGACACAGGGCTACTTTCCAAAGTCCATTGCAAGCCAGTTTGATCCAGCTCCACTTCTGGTATCTGAATGATTAATTTTATTTTAGTTAAAGCCAGAAGTGGCACTGTGGCTCAAGTGGTAGAGTGCTATCCTTGATCCAAAAGGAGCTCAGGGACAATGCTCAGGTCCTGAGTTAAGTCCCAGGATTGGACCCCCTCAAAAAAATTATTGCCAGACCTGGGGCTTGAACTCACAGTCTCATGCTTGGTTCACAGCTGGCACTCTACCACTCAAACCACACCTTCTGCCCAGCTATTTTGCTCATTAGTTGATAATGGATTTTTAAAGACTTTTCTAAAAGCCCACTTTTGTCTTTGAACCTCTATCTTCCAGATGTCAGCCTCCAGAGTAGCTAAAATTATAAGAGTGAACCACAGTCACCAACTGCCATTCTTTCCATTGAGAAGAGCATGACATAGGAAAGAGTGGGAAAAATTCTCTAGGAAACTCAAGAGATTACCATGTTACTGCGAAAGCCACGGTTAGCTTTATTTATTCCCATAAGTGGAATCTTTACTGCTATACCGAGTTAGGATGTATGTTCACACCACTCTGCACATACCTATCCTGTCTCAGGTAGGTGAAAGAACAGCTGCACCCTTGATCAAGATCATCATCATCAAATCTTTACATGGAAACCCAAATGTCTATGTTCTCTTTCTTGTACTAGGAATTTCAATTTAACATGGAATTACATTCTGTAAGTGCTCATTCATTGCTTCTGCCTTAGTTTCACTCTCCCAAATATCAATGTCAAACATATTTGATGTTAAAAAACATAGAGCGGGGGCTGGGAGTTTGGCCTAGTGGTAGAGTGCTTGTCTAGCATGCATGAAGACCCGAGTTCGATTCCTCGGCACCACATACATAGAAAAAAAAAAGCTGGAAGTGGTGCTGAGGCTCAAGGGTAGAGCTCTAGCCTTGAGAGAAGTGCAAGGACAGTGCTTAGGCCCTGAGTTCAAGCCCCACAACAAGCACCAAAAAAAGTAAAAAAAAAAAAAAAGAGAAAAGATAGAGAATGTGCATTTCCAGCTGGATGGAAGAAATCAGTTTCCATGTACTGTGATGCCCTGGGATGTGTACAGCATTTCTGCTTTTCTATGGCTTGGCCTGAGCTTGGGAAAATGAAGAGGAGACCAGACTCCTGACTTCCTCCCCTCTCTCCTCTCTCCACAGGGAGGTCAGCCAAGTGGGGGTCAGCCATACGGGACATTTCGTACTCACACAACCGGTTTCACCAAAGGGTACAGGGCAGAGCCCAGTCCTGCCAAGTCATGCCCACGCCCTCCCCCAATTCTGTCTGTCTCCAGGGGGGTCCCAGGTGGACTGGGGCGGCACTCACTCCGCCACCAGCAGGGGCCGAGTGGTAGCAGTCTGACCAGTCAGCTAGCAGGAAACAAGCCAGCCAGTCCGTCGATGGCCCAGGGAAGCAGGGAAGTGGCCTGCAGCAGAAAAAAAATACTCCCAAAGCTGCCTTTTCCTGCCCAAGGATCAGGCCAAGCACACGAGAGGCTGTGTTTGTCAAGACAGAGTGAAGTGTGAGCCATTTCCCCGTGCGTGTGCGTGTGTGCAGTGTGTGTCTGCGGGGGAAGAGGCCGGATGGGTGGGGGTGGGGGTGGGGTGAAGGCAAGCCACTCAGCTAGTCAGCTCCTCCCCAGAAACGAAGCTGGACTGTGCTTTGTCTTGTAAATGTTGTCATGGCAACGGCCTGACATTCCTGTTAGGCTTCACCCTGCGGGTGGGGGTGGGGCCTGGGGAAGAGAAACCACCAAAGGGAAATAAAAAAAAAAAAGAAAAATCAAATACTACAGAGAACCAAACAAACAAGAAGACAAACAGCTAGCAGGCCCGGAATTCCACGACCGCTACCTTCAGGAAAATAGTTTCAAGGAAGTAGGATCGATGAGACCGGGAGTTTGGCCTAGTGGGAGAGGGAAGACCCGGCTTCCATTCCTCAGTGAAGTCAGAAACGAATGCCGCAGCTGTTGCTGCTGTGGTTGACGACGTGGTAGAGCTCTGGCCTGGAGAAAGCCCAGGCCCTGAGTTTCAGTTCGGGAGGCACGGGAAAGTACCGCTAGGCATTCACAGACAAGACAGCCCGGGTGCACACCTTCCAAACGCAGGGCTCCAGTGAAGGCAATCCCACCAGGAAGGAGGCAGTCTCAGAGGCCTGGTTGGAGGGTAGGCCTCAGCCTAAAAATGACCTGATACTGTGTTTTTCATGTTTCCCCTTCGGGGCCCTCTGTCTGTCTGTCTGTCTGTCTGTCTGTCTGTCTCTGTCTCTCTGTCTCTGTCTGTCTGTCTGTCTGTCTGTCTGTCTCTCTCTCCCTCTCCCTTTCTCCCTCCCTCTCTCTCCCTCCCTCCCTCTCTCTCCCTCCCTCCCTCTCTCTCCCTTCCTCCCTCCCCCTCTTCTTTTTCTGTACTTTGAACCGGAGAGTTATTGAGCACCTAAAATTCTGTATTTTACTTAGATCTGGTGACTTGGTGGAGAGAGAGAAAACCAGTTTTCTTAGGAAACATGGATAAGGGGAGGGAGGAAAAGGAGGTAGGGTTTCTCTCCTTTCTCTGTCTTTTTTTTTTTTTTGGCCAGTCCTGGGGCTTGTACTCAGGGCCTGAGCACTGTCTTTGGGCTTCTTTCTCAAGGCTAGAGCTCTACCACTTGAGCCAGAGCACCACACTTCTGGATTCCCTTCCCCCCTCCCCCCCCCCCCCGCCCCTATGGAGGTGGTACCAGGGAAACCTTGCAGCAGCAGCAGCAGCAGCAGCAGCAGCAGCAGCAGCAACAGCAGCAGACTGTCTGACTCCAGCACAGCCAATGTACCCGAGCTTGCCTGCCTGTAAACATGCCACCATGGGGGCCCAGACAGAAAGCCCACCCAACACCCCGCCCGACCTTCCCTTGTGGACGTTTTCTTGGTTTTGTTTTGGGTTGGGGAGGGATTTCTTCAACTTTTTCATTCACCCCTGCCTGCCTCCTAGCTCAGGCCTCACAAACCCCAATCCTGAACCCTGTTCCACACAGTCTCCAAGCCTGTGGGAAGGCTGTGTCCCCCGCTGCTGCTGCTCTATCTATCCCAGTAAACAGCGGAAGAGCAGCCGAGTCCAGCCTGTTTCCTCCTTTCTCCCCCAGTTTTTCCTAACACTGACTGAGTGTTTCAGGTAGGCTAGGCAGGCACTGTCCCATGAAACCGCATTCCCAGCCCCACCATGATTGTTTTTGGTGCGCGTGCAAGTCACAAGACCATCCCCACCCACCAACCCCCCCCCCCCCAAAAAAAAAATTAAGTCAATACGCATCTCCACTGGCTTCCTGTTAGTAGAGAAGAAAGACCAACTTGCCAGGCACGGTGGCCACTCAGGAGGCTGAGGTCTGTCTGAGGTGGTGTGCAGCCAGCCTGGGTACCACAGGACGACCCGACCCGAGAGACACTTATCTCCAAATACACTCTAGGAAACGGGAAGTGGGGCTTGGCTCCAGGGTAGGGTGGCAGCCTTCAGGTAAAGAGTGCCTGGGCCTAGTTCAAGCCCCAGGACCCACCCCCCAAAAAAGGAAGAAAAATAGAAAAAGGTGAAGGGGAGGAAGCCATTTGGGGGAAGGAACAATGATTCCGGGTAAGGTGACATCAACATGCCATCTTTGCTTCAAAGAGAGACCACAGAATGCATTCCTTCCACAGGGATGCTTTCCTCAGCCTCAAGGATTCACATGTTGTCTGTGTGACAGTATGCATGCCTTCCTGGTGGTGGTGGTGTGTGTGGGGGGCCAGGGAAACCTGGGTGCCTGCCTTCCTTTGATCAAAAATAAGGCTCTGTTTCATGGCAGGCTTCATCCTTACACCCTTCCCTGGGAAGAAATGCCCCCCAAACATCCAGAACTCAGTAACTGACTGGGTCACCTGAACGTGACTAGTCGATCTATCCAGCCTGATACTTGTGGATGCCTGCCTGCCTGCCTGCCTGCCTGCCCGATTCGTGTCTCTACCCACCCCACCCACCCCCCCACCAACTCTTGTTCACTCCTGCTTTTGTTTCTGTACTCCAGAAAGAACTGTATTTTAGGGCCAGCGGGTCTGCCAGTCTCCCTGCCTGCCTGGAAACCACGGTCCATTGCAGTGGCTCAACCAGGTGCTGGGGAGTCTGATATCTGTGGGTAGAGATTCAAGTCCAGCTCAAGCTCGAAACTTTCTCTCTCTCTCTCTCTCTCTCTCTCTCTCTCTCTCTCTCTCTCTCTCTCTCTCTTTCTTTCTTTTTTCTCTCTCCTTCCTTCCTTTCTTCCTCCCTCCCTCCCTCTCTCCCTCCATCCCTCCCTCCCTTTCTTCCTTTCTTCCTTCCTTCCTTCCTTCCTTCCAAGTTCTGGCCTGGACCCTCTGGCCTTGATCTCTCTGGACGCTAGGGAGTGCCTGCACCACTTCTGGCTTTTCTGTGTACACAGTCCAGAGAACCTAGGGCTTCATGCATGCATGCTACACAAGTATTCTATCACTGGGTCACACTCCTGGCCCCATTTTGAGATTCTTCATCGTGATTCCTCACTAAAAATGCCACAAGTGGACCCTGGCCCCTTCCCTTCCCTTCCCTTCCCACCCCCCCCGCCCCTCCCTGGGCCATTCAACATGACCAAGGCCAGCAGTGTGTGTCCACCATCTAGTGTTAACTTTCGGAAACTACCAGAGCTGTGAATTCCCATTGCGTGTCTGTCCTTCGGTTCGGTCCAGTCAGTAGGACTTGGGGTGGGTGGAGGGCGCAGAGAGTAGTTGAGATGGACATTGATAATCAGTACATGCAGGGACATACACACACACACACACACACACACACACACACACACACACACACACACACCAAACAGCTCCCGAAATCCGGCCACTTATGCTCTTCTATCCCAGTCAGGCCAGGCTGGGCTGGGCCTAATGTAGACTAGCTCTTCACAGAAACCAGGGAGGGGGTGGTGGTGGTGTGCAGGAGGGAGGGAGGGAGGGAGCAAGGGAGGGAGAAAGAGAGAGAGAGAGAGACAGAGAGAGAGAGAGAGAGAGAGAGAGAGAGAGAGAGAGAGAGAGAGAGAGAGAGAGAGAGACAGAGAGAGAGCGAGAGCGCGCAGGAGAGCCCTTCTGCAGTTTTCTGTCAAAGCAGGCATCTGCACGGATGGATGGATGGATGGATGGATGGATGGATGGAGGAGCAGCAGAGAAAGAAGGTAGGCAGGGCAGGGTCTGATTCAAGAACTCCTGACCTGCCAGGCACCGTCCGTTGGCTCGGGGCTGCAGACAGAGGAGGGAGCAAGGTCCTTCCTGCCAGGCTTGCCAACCCTCCCTTTGAGAGGCAGAGAGCGTGGTGTCTGTCTCCTCCCCCCTCCCCCCATCCCCCCTAGAACCTCCGCAGTTCAGGGAATGAAGAATGACTTGATCGGCAAGGAAATGAATAGATGGTGATGGTTGTTCTGCGTGGATTATGTGATTTCTTTTCTCCCCCACCCCGTTCATCTGATGCGGTGGTGACTGTATCTGACTCTGTCACCTGGTCTATTGTAGAAACATTTTTGTTTATTTGAAATACAGAAGGGGAGGGGGGGACAACATGAGTGGGAGGAGGGAAATGGGGACAAAATTGTGAGAAGGGGTATCGGTGTGTTGTGTGTGTGTGTGTGTGTGTGTGTGTGTGTGTGTGTGTGTGTGTGGTCATGTAGCCTATTCCTGAGGAATGTCACTGTCACCCCTCTACACATGACACCCCATCAATGAAGAAAGCAGAAGCAGAAGCAGCAGCTACAGAAGCAGAAGACGCTTGTACTGCTGTGTCACTCAGTCCTTCTCCAGGACGAGCAAGGTGGGCTGGCCAGCCACCGGTGTCTCCCTGGTCAGTCATATCCTCAGGTCCCCTCCCTGGTGCTTAGACACTCCCAGAAACCGGCGAGCGAGTTCAGGGACCAACCCAAACAATCCCACCACCCCCACCCCATCGTCCATCTGTCCATCTGCCGGCCCCACACCCCAACCCCAAAGAACCTTCTCTCTCGGGCTGGCCCCGGCATCAGGCGTCAGAAATGAATGCAACCCCCTTTCATCGTGGGAGTGGAATACAAACACAAGCAAAAGACAGTGTGATTCAAGCAAATGGGTCCTTTTATTTTATTTCTAGGGGAGGGCTGTGAGGTTGCGGTGGGGGCAGGGGGACGGAGCTGGGGAAGAGGAGGGGCAGGGGCAGGGGCAGGAGCAGGAGCAGGAGCAGGAGCAGGAGCCAGAGGCCCAGGGGTGCTCAGGGGTCGGGAGAGGAGGTTTGCTTCTTCCCCCAAATCTTGCTTTGCATCCTTGGCTCAGCAAAACTTCCACACACACCAACGGTGCACTCACTGGATCGGATTCCTGGCTGGCTGCCTTCTGCTAAGTACTGAGTTGGTTTAGGCATCTCTCCCTGGTCCGGTGGTCTATCCAGCGGTCCCTGGTGGGGTGTGGAAAATAAAGAGATGTTACAAGGAGGAGCAGCTTTTTCTCATCATGGCTTTTTTTTTTTTTTAAATCTTTCCCTTTCCCATCAAACTACCCACCTGACAGAGCTTGAACATACTAGCCACCCACGTGTACAAGCATCTACTACTTGAAATGGACCCCCTCAAAGGAAAAGGTTTGGGGACTTCGTGTGGATGGGTGGAGGGCTGCAGGACAACCCACACAGGCCCAAAGGAATGGCCTGTCGCTGACATGGACGTCCTACCAATCCCATTTGGATACATGGGCACTCCCACTCGCAGCCCAGCCATAGCTGATCAGTCTGAGTGCTTCCCTCCTCTAAATCCTGGTGTTAAGAGGATCCACTTGCCTGGAGACAGATGCCGTATTGTAGAGGACAACTTTGAGTCTTGGTCCTCAGATTTCTTGCAGCCTCCTGAATGACTGGGGCTACAGACTTGAGCTAAAAGTGTTAGGCCAACGGGAAAACATGACAAAATGTCTTTGATTTGAATGGGGAAGCTGTTCTCTATATATCCACACCAACTGCAGTTGCAGCTCTACTCAGAATTTACTGAGAGTTCATTCAGTAATGTAAAATACAAGAGCACAAGCTTAAGTATCAGAATACTGATGACTCCACCAAGGCAGAAACCAGTGCAGCGAACTTATGATGCCAGGAAAATCACGGAGCTCCACATACACAGATCCCTGTGCTGTGTTCTTTCCCTCCCCCATGTCCATCACCCACCCTTCAATGTGCAATGCTACAACGGTCAAAGGGTGCCATCTAGTGTTCGTTTTTTGCAAACTACCGTGGTTATAAATTCCAGTTTCCTATACAGACAGGCTTTGAGTCAGTGCACACAAGGAGGTGAAGGAAGGGTGGAGTAGAAATTAATATAAAAATTATCAATGGAGGTTCGGGAGTTTGGCCTAGTGGTAGAGTGCTTGCCTAGCATGCACGAAGACCCAGGTTCAATTCCTCGGTACCACATACATAGAAAAAAGCTGGAAGTGGTGCTGAGGCTCAAGTGGTAGAGCTTTAGCCTTGAGAAAGTCCAAGGACAGGGCTCAAGCCCAGGACTGGCAAAAAAAGAAAAGGAAAAGCAGTCAGTACAGCAATGTTTACACAAGACAAGTAAAGCTATGGCAGGTGGCTCACAACTGTAATCCTTGCTGATCTGGAGGCTGAGATCTCATGAGGTTCAAAGCCAGCTTCAGCAGGAAAGTCCTTCTAAGACTCTTACTTTGAGTTCAGTCCTCAATACAAGGAACCCAGAAAATGAAAAAGAGAAAGGAGGACCGGAGACAGAAAGGGAGGGAGAGATTCTTCAGGGAAGGAGGAAATTTACTACCCTCAGAAGTAGAAGCAGAGATAGAATATTCGTTTTGGTTTTGGATGTTCTTCTTTGATTTTATTTTACATTCCAGAAAGGGCTAAGGTGTCTGTCATTCCTTATCTCTCTTTTTTTTTCCCAAGGCAAAATGCTTTTCATCTGGAACTGGGAAGTTGCAGTGCATAAATTACTGAGATTGCAGCAGTACTGCTGAAGATTTCCTCAGGATCAAATTAGCACCGCATAAGGCAGGAGTTCAACCAAGACTGTGCTGCATTCTCCAGGAAGGCAGAAGAAGCAGTGCATCCCAGCTGTAGTACCTGGAAACCCATGGACATCCCAGAGGCCCCTCCTCTCCAGCATTCACCCTCTCCATGCAAAGGTATGGTGAGTGCTTGCCACCTAGCGTCCATTTTCTGCAACTGCCTGGGTTTGGTTTTGTTTTATTGTTTTGTTTTTGTGGGTCCTGGGGTTTGAACTTGGCCTGGACACTGTCCCTGACCAGTTTCCCTCCCCCTCAGCCTACCCCCGCCCTTCACTGACCAAAGGGAATAGAGAAAATAAAGGGAAAGAGAGGACATTGAGGTATGAAAAGCCACTTCAACTACCAGAGAACTGACATTCAGTAGGCTAAAACTTAAATAGCCATATCCTGGAGATGGCAGACCTCAAAATGATCTCATAAGATTGCAGATTACTCTATTGGTATACAATTTTAATAAGATCTCCCTTTTAAGAATAGAGATGGACAAGAGAGGAGGTGAAATGTGAGGAAATAAGAGAAGTCCCTCTCACATTGTCTCTGCTTGCCAAAACGGTAAGTTATAGGAGCAAATTACTAATAAATAAAATAGTAACGGACACATAATGCACCTGGTGTGCGCTGGGCACTGCTGTGCCAGGTGAAGCTTCTGTGCCCTGGGACCGGATCCCAGCCTCCTCTGAAGCGGGGACTAAGGGAGCTGAGCTCCTAGGGCTTTGCAGATAGTGCTGGAGCCTCTCCGATGCCCAGTCCCCCAGGTCTGGGTCGTGAGGACGGTTCAGCGGTCTGGGTGGAGTCCTCGCTGTCACCGTGTGCACTCCTCTGCCCTAGGGCACTGAGCTCCTTCCTGTCCAGCAGCCCAGATGTTGAGTGTGTGCAGGCCCATGTGTAACCCTCAGACTGCCCTGCCACACCTGTCTGCCGTCCCTACCAGAGTGGTGGGAGGGTCCACACACCTGGGGAGGACACACAGGAGTCCAGAAGTCCTGGCTGTAATCCCAGCTACTCTGGAGCCTGAGATCTGAGGATGGCAGTTTGAAGGCAGCCTGGAGGGAAAGTCGGTGAGATACTCATGTACAATAAACTCCTCAGAAAAAGCCAGAAGCAGTGCTGTGGCTCAAGTGGTAGAGCACAAAGAGGTCAGGAACAGTCCCCAGGCCCTGTGTCCAAGCCCCAGAAATGACAGAAAAGAAGAAGAGGAGAGGGGCAGAAGAGCAGAGGAGGAGGAGGAAGAGTTAATCAAAATTCTCCTGTCTTCCCTGTCCTTCCTGGTGCCGGCTTTGTGTGCCACAGTGCTGTTGACGGGCAGATCTTTGTACCCAGAAAGCCTGCTCTTTCTCACCAGCACTGGTCACCTCATTCATCCTCCATTCAAAGTTGAACCTTTTTGTTCCAGGCTATTGTTCTTCTGTGGAGGCCCACCTCTATTTCTGGCTTTCTGATAGTTCACTGGCAATAAGAGTGTCAGAGACTATGCTGTACAGTCTGGCTTCAAGCATCCATCCTCAGTTCTCAGCCCTCTGAGTAGCTTCTATTGTAAGTGTGAGTCATCAGTACTCAGTACTAGTGATGATTTTTTGATACGTCATGTATGTGGAAACATGAATTAAAGTTTCTATGTCTGGTTTCTTTACAATATTCTAAATATTCATTCATGTTGTAGCATGGGTTAGAATGTCATTCCTCTTTATGATTGAATAATTCTCCATTGAATGGGTATATTACATTTTGTTTATCCATCAGTGGACAGTTGTCTCTACCCTTCCACTACTGTGAATGATGCTGTGAATATTGAGCATACTGAATATTGAGCATATTGAATATTCATCATACGGTCATGAATATTGAGCACACAGCTGCCAGAGGTATCCTTTCATAATAGACCTAGATGAACTGTTAGGGCACCTGTGGTTTCCTTCACATTAACTATCTATGAGAATCCTTACAGCCTATGAGACTCAGATGGTGTTAAAGACTTACAGCTTTTACTCTCCTCTTTGTTCCTATGACCTTGTTTTCCTAAATAAATAAATTGTCCAATCGAATTGACAAATCAAGTAGGGCCTTTGCAAATACGCTCTGCTCTCTAGAAACATCTTCTCACCTTTTGTGTGCATCTGGATATTAAATGGCTCCTGCCTGTAATGCTGGCTACTTAGGAGGCTGAGACCGATCTTCAATAAACTAGTTAAAAAAATCTTGAAGTGGAGGCTTCCCTCAAGGGGTACAGCATTTGCCTTGCAGGAAAAAGTCAAGCAAGGACACGAGGTCCTGAGTTCAAGCACCAGTACACACACACACACACACACACACACACACACACACACACACACACACAAACACCCCACAAGTAAAAATACACTGGAATCAGTATTGACTGCTTGAGCAAAGTATAGCAAGGTCATAACAGGAAGCAAACTACTGAGCCTCTGCTCTTCCCATCTCCTCTTATAGCTCCCTAGAGGATTCTGAAGGAAGTTGGATTTGAGGCTTTCTTTCTTTTTTTCCCATTTCTACCCAGAGTCACTTGTTGATCGAAGTTGCAAACAAGCCCAGCCTCCCCACGGTAGGGACTCTGAACAAAGAACCCAGCTTTTATCTCAGACCTCTTTAATCACTTTTACAATATAGGATGTACCCAGTAGAGGAAGGAGCTTCAGGAATTTTATCCTCCTCTCAGAAACAACATTACTTCCAGGGTGAAAATGGAGCTGATCACTGACTGAAACTGAACTAGAACTAGTACTTTCAGAATGAGCCCTCCAATGGGGCTGTCATGGGCATTAAGAAGATAATATGTAATATTATCTGGCTCTGGTGGCTCATATCTGTAATCCTTGTACTACTCAGGAAGCAAGGCTAGTTCTCTACTACTTGAGCCACAGCACCACTTCCAGCTTTTTCTCAGTAGTTTTTTTGGAGGTAAGAGTCCCATGGACTTGCCTGCCCTGGCTGGATTTCAAACACAATTCTCAGGTCTCAGCCTCCTGAGCAGTTAGGCTTACAGCGTGAGACATAAGTGCTAGACTGATCCCTACCTTTCTGATATCACCTCCCCTTATTCTCTTTCTTACTAGAAATCAGCCACATACCCCTTCCTTCTGGTCCTGAGTTCATTTCAGGCCTGAGACTTTCACCTTAGCTATTGCGTCTGTCAGATATTTTTCCTGACTTCATTCCAGCCCTGAGACTTTCACCTAGCTATTGCCTCTGTCAGATATTTTTCCATATCACCCCTGAAGCTGGCTCCCTCATCATACAGGTCTTGTCTTCAATGCTGCCTCTTCACCGAGACGCTTTTGTGTGTGTGTGTGTGTGTGTGTGTGTGTGTGTGTGTGTGTTCTAGGGTTTGAACAGGTTGAACTCAAGCTCTGGGAACTATTGCTTAGATTGCTTTTTTTTAATCTCAGGGTGGGCATTCTACCACTTGAGCCACCCTTCTCACTTATGATTTATTGCTAATTAATAGAAGATACAAATTTCATGTTTTTTTTGGCCCAGGCTGACTTTAAACCATGATTCCTAGATCTCAGCCTCCTGAGTAATTAGGATTACAAGTGTGAGCCACCAGCACTCAACTCACAAGGACCCTTTAAAGCACTCTTACCTGCACTGTTTATCTTTCTGTTGTTGCTCCATATAGTTATTTATTTGATTGTCATTGGGTTTCCCCAAATGGATGAGCAGTTATGCCTTGGGAATGCTCCTTCTCTTTGCCTAGCCTACATTGTGAACCAATCATGCCTGACATATCGGATGAGTGGTGAATCTCTCCTCCTCGTTCCCTTGCTACTTCCTTTTTTGTTATTTTCTTCTGTGGTCCTGGGCCTTAAAATCACTGTCTGTCAATTTTTTTGCACAAGGCTGGCATTCTACTACTTGAGCCACAGCTCCACTTCCAGCTATTTTAGTGGTTAATTGAAGATAAGAGTCTCATAGACACCCGGTGCTGGTGACTGGTTCAATGCCAGCCAGGGCAGGAAAGTTCATAAGACTCTTATCTCCAATTAATCACAGAAAGATCCAGAAGTGGCGCAGTGGATCAATGGTAGAACACTAGCCTTGAGCACAAAGAGGCTCAGGGACAGCACTCAGGACCTGAGTTCAAACCCCACAACTGAGAGAATTAACCTGGTAAGCTCAGCTGCCAAATTCTGGTTTTGTCTTTGTGAAATGCTTAACCTGCTCAACCACCTGCGTGTGGTCCCGTCCTTGTGGTTATTGACATCACAAGGTGAGAGCATATGATGACGACTACCTGTGTGTAGTTATGAGCACCTGAGTGTGGTGTTTTCCTTTACAAGCTCAGCCCCAGGGAAGCTCGGGGCTGCTTTCTATCAGCCCAAAGGTGGAGAGTAACCACTATACCGCTACTAAAACGACTCCTACCTGGCTCACTGAGTGCTAGTGACTCCATTTCTGGGGGTTCAGGGCCCCCCCAAATGGCTGGGACATTACTTGGGGGCCCCAGAGAGTTCCCAGCCTTAGGCCTTGATTTCAGGAAGCATAGGACGGATGTGCCCCAACCTTTCAAATGGGATGGCCACTGAGAGAGATTCCTCCCAGCCCCAGAGAAGGTGATAGCTTTTCACAGCTGGATACTTCCCATGGTCAACGTTAAGCAGGAGTCTTTAAAAATCCTTCTGAGGTGAGCGTTTTGTGTGGTGACTGACAGGCTGACAAGCATTTTGTGTTTTGTGTAGTGACTGACAAACTGGTGAGCACCCTGTGTCCTGTGCCCTGGTTGAGACAGACTGGGGGGCCTCTTGTGTTCTATGTGCTGGCTGAAACAGGCCAGTGTGGGCTGCCTTGGATTGGGTCGTGGGTGAGTTGGACAACATGTTCCAGCCGACATCAGTCTCTACCCTGGGTGGAATTAATGCTTGAACACTTTTCTGATTTTTAGGAGTAGAGCTAGTGCTCGTGGGTCCTGTCTGGGCTCTCTGGGAGCTTGAATGGCAAGAGTTCAATATACACTGGCCATCTGAGGGTTTCTCTCATCTGCCCCTTCTTGACACAGTTCATGGGATCATCTTCAGGGGGCCTGGTCCCCCTGTTCTTCAGAAACAGCAACCTCGAGGATGATGTACCCCCTCCTTTTTCTGAAAAACCTCAGGCTTCAATTCAACTTTTTGGGCCTATTTTCTTTACTAATTAATCCACTGGGGATTGTCAGAAGCTTTTACAGATCTTCTTCACCTCCACGGAGTGGGATCAGAGCGGCAGGTGGCCTCCAAGCTGCCTGCCACAATCACCTTCCAGGAGATCAAAACCAATGAGATGTCTGCCCTTGGTAAAAGCCCATCAGCTCATCTTTACCTTCAAAGGGACAAACCCAAAGGGCGGATTCTCCATCTTGCTAACCTAGACAAGGTTTCTACAAGGTTTTAAGAACTCTCCAACTCTCTCTGATGAAGCCCTGAGTCAAAACCTGGCAGCCTTTTGCATAGAACATCTCCAAGTAACTCTGAGGCCATATGTTGATGACCTCCTCCTGGCAGCCTCAAGCAAGGAGGCTTGCGGGGCCACCTGGGACTAGCTGAAAGAGCTAGACCATTTGGGCTACAAGGTATCAGCTAGGAAGCACAACTTTAGCATACATATCCCAGGCTACTTATTTGGACTATGAGTTGAAGGAGGGACAGTGAACCCTGTCCAAAAGGAGAACTGAAGCCTTTCTGAAGATACTTCCCCTTCAACTAAAGTCTGAGAATTCCCCTGGGATACAGTACTGTTGCCTCTGGATTCCAGGATTTGTTGAAATGGCTAAGCCTTTGTATTCGACTGTGGCTGGAGGAGATACACTCCTAAACTGGGGACAGGAGCATCAACAGCGAGGATTGTTTATTGAGATAGAGCAGAAGGACCACAGCCTTCCCTTGGGTGTGGAGACGATGTGTCAGAGCTGGAAACAGGAATTGGGTTTCTATAAGGTTTAAACAAGTAGGCAAAAGTGGATGAAAAAGTAGCGAGGTCAAAAGACATGAAGGGCTTTGCAGCTGAGCCCACGATGGAGTGTTTACAGCTAGGCTTGGATAGCTTACCCTGCTGGGGTCAGGCAGTTCACAACTTGGTGGCTTGCCTGGTATGAATGCACCTGGGTTGACGGGGGTGTCAATCCTTAAAGTATCAGAAAAACCACTTGGGTATTTAAGTATCAACAAAGAGAAATGGACAGGTCCTATGAGAAGTCCACACATGGTGGGACAGACCCTAGGAGGAGCCCCCACATGGTGGAAGAGAATAAGCTGGCATGAAGACAGTTGCTAGGACAGTGATTTCCAACTGGAGTGGGACTAGAAGGGGTCAGTCATGATTCCTGTTCAGTTTCAGAATTCCTTCCTATTAGTGATCAATACTACAAGTGTCAGTCATACACAGGGAGGGAATCTGAGTACAAAATATGCCGTGTCTTAGACAGCAGACATTTAATTTTTATTTTCCTCTTATATTGACAGCAACTATTTATTTTTTCTCTTATGTTGAGACATAATTTCTTTTCTTATGTTGAGGCATCATTTATATTTAAAAAAGTGGTTAGAAATGAATCATTGTTTTCTCATTTTTTCTGCGACATTCACTGCTAACAAAATCCAAAGAACTGTTGTTGACCATATTCATCATTAATTTATTTTAATCTTTCATCCTGGGTCTGTAGTCTATTTGTGTGTAACTTCCCCCCCCACTTCAGTCATGGGGCTTGAACTCAGGGTCTGAGTGCTGTTTCTCAGCTCTTTTGCAAAAGGCTAATACTCTCCCACTTTGAGCCATTGTGCCACTTCCTGGTTTTCAGTCTGTCATCTTTTGTGCCGGGGCTGGCTTTGAACCACGATCCTTAGATCTCAGCCTCCTGAGTAGGATTCCAGATGTGAGTCACCATCATCTGGCTGAACTCATTTGCTTCACCTGTTCTGTCTATAGAACCTTGGCCCCTAGATACCTGCAAAATGAGATGCGAAATTGGCTTAAGGTAAAAATCACTCTTTGAGGATGCTGAGATGACAAGTAACAGCAAAATTCTTTCTACTTATTTTGTCATATGTGGGGCTTGAACTCAAAGCCCAGGTGCTGTCCCTGAGATTTTGTGCTCAGGGCTAGCACTCTACCACTTTCAGCCACAGTGCCACTTCTGTTTTTATGGTGGTTAGTCAGAGATAAGTACCACAGACAGATTTTCTTGCCTAGGCAGACTTTCTTGCCTAGGCTTTGAACCTCAGGCATCAGATGTCAGCTCATGAGTTACTAGGATTAGGGGCATGACCCACTGGGACAGTCTTTTTCAAAATATAAACAAATAAACAAGCTGGCACCATTGGCTCACACTTGCAATTCTAACTACTCCATAGGCTGAGATCTAAGCATTGTCACTGTGAGAATCTTTTCTCCCATAAACTCACACAAAAAAAGGCAGAAGTGGAGCTGTGGCTCAAGTGGTGGAGCACTAGCCTTGAGCACAAAATCTCAGGGACAGCACCCGGGTTACCTTTATATATATCAGGTAATTAGTAGTATATTTCCTTCCTTCTGCATGGTATCTGTCCCCTCATTCTCTCCCATCCTCTCTCTCCCATCTCTGTCCACAAGCAGCATGGTTCACTTTCATCCATGTACGGTGCAGCCAGTGAGCTATGCCGCACGTTGTTATCCATTTTTCCAATGATTTTGTGCCCTCCTCCACCTTCCCCCAGATAGATGTGCAGGTGTACACTCTGCATATAAGGTAAAGAATACAGTCATCAGAACATCACCTTATTGTATACTTTCTAATGGCTGTGTAAAATTTTGTTGTAATACATAGCACATTTTTTGATCCGTTCATCTCTTGTGGGGCATCTGGGTTATGTCCCTATCTTGGCTATTGTGAATGATGCAGCAATGAATGTGGATGTGCAGGTGCCCATGTCATACCCTGGTCCATGATGCTCAGGACAGATGCCTAGGAGTGGGATGGCTTATAGGGAAAGCCTATGTTTAGTTTTTTTTTTTGCCAGTCCTGGGCTTGGGCTCAGGGATTGAGCACTGTCCTTGGACTTTCTCAAGGCTAGCACTCTACCACTTGAGCCTCAGCACCATTTCTGGCTTTTTGCTATGTATATGGGGTACTGAGGAATTGAACCCAGGTCTTCGTGCATGCTAGGCAAGCACTCTACCACTAGGCCAAACTCCCGGCCCCTATGTTTAGTTTTTTGAGGAGCCTCCAGACTGCTTTCCAGAGTGATTGTATTAGTTTATATCAGAAGTGCACTAGGGTTCATTTTTCTCCACATCTCCACCAGTTTCTGTTATTGAATAAATTCACAATATTGTCCAATCTAACTGGGGTAAGATGGTATCATGGATGTCCTCATTTACATTTCCTGTGAGGCCAGGGATGATCGACATCTCTTTTGCAGTTCTTACCTCTTCTTCTGAGAAGTCTCTCCTTAGCTCCCTTGCCCATTTAGTGGCTGATTTATTAGGTTTAGGAGGGGTTAGTTTGAGTTCCTAGTAAACATTGGGTATTATGCCTTTGATGGTAAAAATCTTTTCCTAATTGATTGGCTGTTTTTTTTTTATTTCAGTAGCTACATTCTTAGCTGTCCAGAAACTTTTCATTGTAATATAGTTCCATTTGTTGAGTCTCTCTTCTCTGTTTTGCCCAGGGACTCTATTCAGAAAATTCCTGCCTGTATTTCCTATTCTGTATTGCAGTGGTTTTAGAGTTGAGTATGGTGTTAAGGTTTTAAGTCCATTCTGAATTGATGTTAGTGCATGGTGACCAGCAGGGATTCGCTTTTAGTTTTCTGCATATGGCTGCCCAGTTTTCCCAGCACAAATACTTAAAGAGGCTAAGCTTTTTCTACTGCATGTCTTCAACTACTTTGTTGAATATCAGTACGTGATTTGTATTTCTGGATCTTGTAAATCAGTCCTATTGATCTTCAGTTCTATTTTTGTCCCAATACCAAGCTGTTTTTGTTATTATGGCTCTGTAGCACAGTGCATTTTACTTCCATGTGTACTGTGATGCCATGGACACAAATCATAGTGGTGCCTGTCAAGTAAATGGCAACATATCCAGTTAAGTACAAAACAGTCAATAATACTTCCTAGCTATCTTATATAATTTCCATTTATCTTTATTATCATTAAATGCTAAAAGCCTCAGGGGGTCATTCAGAGAGTACAATTCAGAGGCATTATTATGAGAGGTGACCGTTACATATATGTCACTTCTCCACTGAGGGGCAAGATGTGGAGTAGAATACAGAGAATTAACTATCCTTAGTGTAGGTCAGTATGAATGCCTGTGTGAGACTTCAATAGAAAAACAAAATATGAATAGATAAAAGGATAGAAAAATTCTTCATTTACAAATAAAAAAGAAATGTATTTACAGAGTTACAGGATAGCTTTGTATCTTAACCCAAGTACTATAGGAAAGGGCTCAAAACAAAAATTGTGAGTGAAACTTACATAAAATGAAGAGTTATTATTACTAATATGTCTAGTTTTTATTTGAATAACTTCCTGGTATGTAGTGCAGCTTCTACCCAAACTCGTAATCCTCCTGCTTCTGGCTTTACTAGAATTATTTGCTATACCTAAAAAGTATTTGTAAAAAATTGTGAATACTAAGTACACAGTGTTTATAAAGTGCATAATAGCATAGTATTGGACAGTAAAGGGCAAAACCAGTATTTCATTTAACAAACACTAACATGCCTAGAGAAGTTTCCAGACCTGTGAGCTTAACTTGTCCTGCCTTTGACAGATCCTATTTTCCTTTTATAATCATGTTCATCTATATATGTTTTGTTGCACACTTTCCCTGAGTGTTTTTGCTCAAGATTACTGCTCTGCCACTTGAATCAAAGTTCAAGGTCTCATTTTTTGGTGGTAATTAGGATTAAGAGTCTCATGGACTTTCCTGCTCAGGCTGATTCAAAACACTGATTCTCAAATCTTTGCTTTTTTTGCCTTTTTTAAAAAAAGCTGAAATACTTTATTATTTTGAATACAGAAAAATGTTCATGCTAAAGTGAATTTTTGGAATTATAGAGTTGAGACCCTTTATTAGAGAAGGAATCTGAGGAAACTGAGGAAGTGTGCATAGTCACAAAGCTTAGTCATAATAGATTAAACTTTCTCTTAATCTCTAGTGATAGTCTCACGTGAATGTGATGAATCTTCTCTTATCCAGAATTCTTTTTTATTTATTATTTATTTTTAATTGTCAGGTAATGTATAGAGAGATTACAGTTGTATTCACTGGTAGTACGTGCATTACTTCACCCCTTCTCATGGTTTTTGTTCCCATTTCCCTCTCCCCTGCCTTTTTGCCTTTTGAATAACTTGGATTAGAGGCATAAGCCACTGGTACCCAGCTGTATGTGTGTGTGTGTGTGCACGCGCTATGTTGGTGTATATAATTCAGGGCTTCCCATTTGCTAGGCAAGTGCTGCATCTACTCTTTTTGTTCTAGGCTAGCCTAGACTGTGCTCCTCCCCCTTACGCTTCAGATATAGCTGACAGACATACTCAACTATGCCCAGTATTTTCGGTTGAAAATGGGGTCTCATAAGCTATGTTTGCACATAAAGGCCCAGAAGAGTAATATTTCTAACCTTTATTCCTATGTACATATGAAAACAAGCAGCACATGAAACTTTCATGTATTTTCCAATGTCTAAGTATGTGTATTAGCTCCAGATGATACCAGAGAGGGGCTTCAAGAGCAAACAGAAATTTAGTTCATAAACACCTATGTCCTTGGTTAGAATGTCAGCAAACTGCAGGAAGCACGTGCCAATGTCAGAGAGGCAAAATGATTTGTGCAGGATGAAAGGAATGGTGAAAAGGATGGCATGGATCTGACCTAGTAATGGCTTCTTGAAGCTTGAGACCATGCTGGTACCAGGGCCTTGCAGAGGACTTCAGGATTCAACAGACAAGGTGTGTTTTTAACTTTGTCTACATGTGCACATTGTGAGGTGGGAGGGGAGAGTTCAGCCTCAAGTTTGTCTTCAGGTAGGTCTTACGTGTGGAAGCAGCTTAGGTCATTGGGCCCTGAGAAGTGACCCTACCTCCGTCACAATGGAATGGAATATGGAACCCTGGTCACTAAGCAACCATAACAGTCTGGTCAAGCCAGCTCACTTGGAGTATGATTCTGGAAGGAGAAAATTGTTCTTGTGTTGTATTCAAAGGTCAAGGGCTCAATAAGTTGGGCTTTGGGAATCTCTTTTAAGCCCAATCACCAGTTCAGCACTTCAGCAAATTTCCCAACAAGAAATCAATGGAAACACAAGGCAACTCAGGTGAAGTACAGTACAGTGTGCTTTTTAGTGTCAATAATGATACAACACTTTCTGCGTGGGTTCCAGCCCCCTTTATCACAATTACTCAATTTGAAATATGCTCCCATTTCCACTTTTGAAAGATCCTTTCTCCTTAGCACCTTAGTGTGACAAAGACTCAGGAGTGTGCCCTATAACATATGGAGCCTGGAGGGAAGCCTGTTGGAGAAGCTGGCGATGAACTTGGTCCCTGTCCACCAGAGAGACAATCTTCTTCATTTGAAACTTGTGGGACAATGGAGCAAGCGCTGGCTGTTCTGTTTAGAAATTTGAGTGTCCCTTCTTCAAGCTCAGGGCTGTTTCACCCTACCTGGCTGAGTTGGGAATACTTGGCACCTCTCTGAGCCTGTGCATTCCCACTGGGGTCTTGTATTGGGAATGTTGGATAAGACGAAGACATGTACACTGTGGCTAGTTTCTTAGGACTGGCCACCCAGAATATTTTATTTCCCTCAGAAGCTACTGTGGATTCAGAAGTCTGCTTACTGAGGGGCTCGGGTTTTGACACAAGATAGTGGCCCCCAACTGTAGTCCTCATGTATCTGAGGCGCCAAGAAATCAAGTTTCCAAATATTAAATAAGATTTCAAAAGCAATCTTGAAGGCCTGTGAAGTAGTGTGGACTGAAGAGGGAAAAGAGGAGGGTGGAACGATGACCCTATGTCTACAGAACCATCAGGAAAGGAATATATTGAACTCATTTACAGACTTCTGAAGCATTTATTTTTAACTTTTTATTTTTTGGTGCCTATCCTGTGCCTTGAATTCAGGATCTGTTTTTGTTTTTGTTTTTTTTTTTTTTTTGTCCTGAGTTTGGTGATCAAATCAGTACTCTATCACTTGAGCCACAGCTCTGTTTCTGGCTGTTGGCTGGTTAATGAAGATAAGCCTCTTGGAAATTTCCTTCTAAGGTTGGGTTTGAACTCTGCTTCTCAGATCTCAGCCTCACAAATAGCTAGGATTAGAGGCATGAGCCACTGGCACCAGGCAGAGCATTACTTTGGACACATTCACTCAAAGCTCTTCAGTTTTTCAGAGAAAAATATAGCTGTATCTCATGTGCCTTCCTGCTTTATATTCCAAACTGTGACTTAGCCAACCCTATAGGTGTCTCCTTAGTTCTGAAGAGAGCCACAGTGACTTCCTCCTCTTCTTCATCAGCTACAAATTGCTCTGTCCTAACTGTGAGGAAGATGAGCAAGTGAAGAAGCAAATGACTTTGGGACCAAGGGAAGTGTTATTGAAGCTGGGGATCTTTGGAACATCTTATTCAGAGCACAAATTTCCCATTTGCACACCACTTGTGATTTCCATCCTGTACGGCTTGGGACTTCAGCAGATGGCAGAGCACACAGTTGTGGGTGAGCTCTGTGCAGAAACTCAACTCAGAACGCTGAAATCTGAGGATTGGGGTTCAAAGCCAGCACTGGCACTAAAGACTGTGACTCTTATCTCCAATTAATCACTAGAAAAGGGGAAGTGGGCTGAGGCTCTAGGGGTATGATGGTAGCCTTGAGCTACAGCACTCAGGGACAGCACCCAGGCCCAGAGTTCAAGCCCTATGACCCCCTTCCCCCCTCCCTGCCACAAAGTGTATCTAGATATCACACAGGTTTTCCTAATCTTTCACAATTCAGCACATGGTACCATATAATCTTGATCCACTAGGAACCTACTTTGTGCTTAATTCATTCCACATGCTCCGACAGAACCTGGACAACCACACAGCCACTTGCCCAGTTAAGCCAATAATGACTCCACACCATCTCCATAGTCGGCTATATCATCTTTCCAGAAGTGGTGTGTTTTAAATAATGCATGTGTAGAACATTCACCAGTTGCATAAAGATATCATAAAACCCCTTGATTCATTAAAGAAAAATTCTGTACCTCCATAGCAAATATATTCTCAGTGGTTCTCACCTCCAGCCTCTTTTATACAGACATTTTTGTAGAAAAAAAAGACAGAGGGGCCTGGAGTTTGGCCTAGTGTTAGAGTGCTTGCCTAGCATGCATGAAAACCTGGGTTTGATTCTTTGGTACCACATACATAGAATAAAAGTTGGAAGTGGTGCTGTGGCTCAAGTGGTAGAGCTCCAGTCTTGAGAAAGCCCAAGGACAGTGATCAAGCCCTGAGTTCAAGCACCAGAATTGCGCCCCCCCCAAATAAAAGGGAATGATCAAAATGCTGACTATACAATGACCAAGAGGAATCTCAGTTAAGTAAAAAGGAATATACCCTATCTTTATACATTCTGAAAAATTCATGAATATATTAGAAAATATGTATAAAGTGCATAAATTTTGTGTGTTGGCCTGTGTATGGGCTTCAACTGACCACCTCAGAGCTATTCCTAAGCTTTTTGTGCTCAAGGCTAGCACTCTACTAGTAGAGCCAAAAAATCACTTGTCCTCAGTTGAGGTACATGTGATTAACATTTCAGGTTTTTTTCACACACAAAAAAAGACATCTTTTCATATTAGTGTTCTTAGTATTTGCATTACAGAAAAGCTTACTGTTAAAAAAAAAGACTTATAAACTTAAACTTTCAACACTGTCTTATTTTAGTATCAAGGTTGAAGCAGGTAGAGATAGAAAAAGTGAAACATTTCCTGACCCCCACAGAGATGAGACTCAGCATAGCAGCTGTTGTCTGTAGGCTTCTTTGTTGCAAGTACTGGTCTTGCTTCAATTATTTCTGCTCTTTGCCGGTGCTCTGCCATTTGAACCAGGCCCTAATTTCTGCTTTGTGTTGGTTAATTAGAGATATTATTTTCTACTATTAGAGCAATGATCACAACCCAGCATTTTACTTATTTGAATAAATTAATTTTTCTTTTAAATTTGATATCTGGTTCTAATGAATAAGTCTGGTCTTTTTGCTTATACAAATATATAGTTTCCCCACTTCCATTATATTTATGTTTGGCTTAAAACCACCATACTAAAATTTCATGTTTTAGAAGTTTTCATCTTTTGTGCTAGTAGTGGCATTTGAACTCATAGCTTTGAGTACTTGCTATTTTTTGTTCAATTTAAACATACAACTTGAGCCACACCTTGAGTTCCTGATTTTTGCTAGCTCTTGGATAATCTTTCAGATTTCTCTATAGGTGCTTCTGTGAACCTCCATCCTTAGAATAGGCCACACTTGAAGATAGAATTACTGAGATGTGTCATGATACCTGTCATGTCTTTGTCAATCTATGTAAATATTCTTTTATTGATGATGGCTTTTCCTTTTCAGTGTATATATTTCCCACTTGTTTTATCAGAAATGTTATCACAAATAAATTTTTTGTGTTATTGGGGTTATAATTTTCCTAGATATGTGTACAAAGCACAATGGATGTGGATACACTTGAACGCACAGAACAAAGTCTCACATATTACTACAATTACCCTGGCATTTGTCCCAATAAACAAAACACCTTTCTAGGCTTCTGATCTGATATGTCCTAAACCTTTTTATAGCTACCCTATCTCTCCATGGAGGCATGGCTTGAATTCCTTGCCTCTCTGTACATTTAACATTTCCCTGTAACATCCAGTAAGATTCTTTAGTGTAGCTCCAGCTCTGTTATTTATCCCACTTAGGACTCATATGTCTGAGGCATCAGATTGTAGTTTGAAATAATACATAGTATTAAGGATTCAAGAATTATACAACATAGTCTGTGAGTGTGGATCATAGGGCTTGAACTCTGCACCTAGGTGTTGTCCCTGAGCTCTTCAGCTCAAGGCTACTGTCCTACCACTTCCTGTTTTCTAGTTGTTAACTGGAGATAAAGAATCTCAGTCTTTAGTGCCCAGGCTAGCTTTGAACTACGATCCTCAGATCTCAGCCTCCTGAATAGCTACGATTACAGGTATGAGCCACTGCGCCTAGCTATCTCCAACCAACCACCAAAAAAACTGGAAGTGGCACTGTGGTTCAAGTGATAGAGCTCTATTTTTGAGCGTAAGAACTCAGTGAAATCTCCCAGGCTTTTCCAGAAAAGAATTGAATTGTGCAGCACAATGCAAACATTGCCATTCTAATAAATTTGGAAAAGTAAATAGAAGGGCCCGGCATTTGGCCTAGTGGTGGAGTGCTTGCCTAGCATGCACAAAGACCCGGGTTCAATTCCTCCGTACCACATACATAGAAAAAGCTGGAAATGGGGCCGGGAGTTTGGCCTAGTGGTTAAAGTGCTTGCCTAGCATGCATGAAGACCCGGGTTCGATTCCTCGGTACCACATACATAGAAGAAAAAAGCCAGAAGTGGTGCTGAGGCTCAAGTGGTAGAGCTCTAGCCTTGAGAAAGTCCAAGGACAGTGTTCAGGCCTGAGCTCAAGCCCAGGACTGGCAAAAAAAAGAAAAAGCTGGAAATGGAGCTGTGGCTCAAGTGGTAGAGTGCTGGCCTTGAGAAAACCCAAGGACAGTGCTTCAGGCTCCAGGGCTGGCAAAAAAAATGTAAGTAGAATGAATATTTTACAACAATCCCTGGGAGGAGGGAGGGAAGCTCTAAAACTAGATCACCCTCTAAATTGCCTTCAGGCAATAATTCTATCTCAGACTCCTCAAAGGGATCTCTGTCCTCATCAAAGACAGGATTTTCTTCCTGAGTTTAGGGAGGGGTAGATCCTAGTTTCTCAATTAGAGATTGGTTCTCCTCCAGAGGGACAGATTTGTAGGGATATTCTGTGAGGACAGATTTCACTGTCCTCAACTGAATCTAGCTTTTGGACCTCACTTATTATTCTCCTGACATAGGCTGGGGACATTTTTCATAAAGAATACATGTGCTACTTTATGCTGCACAGCAACCAGAGTGCTGCTTTGATTCATTTGGAGCTGGTCTGGGTGGACTGTGAAAGTAAAGAAATTCTGGATCAACTTCTCCTAGAGGACCTGCAGGTTCATCTGAGTCACATGTGGGGTTCAGAACACAAGGTTATCCTTAGGACTCAAAACCTGTCCGGTCTTTTCTAAAAAAAGGAACAAACCTATCTTCAAATGGTTTCTGGAGTCCAGTGGTGGCTCCAGATCTCCATCATTCACCATTGCTGACATCACAGACCGAGTTCTTTATCTGGAGTTCAGGAGAAGCTCTTCTAGGACTACTCAAACCTAACAATGGAAATAGCTACAGGATTCTTAAAGTGGCTCTAGAGGTTAAGGTGGGACTAAAGTTCCATGAGGATGGGGGAAGCTGTAGAATTTGAGCTTGAACTGAACACTGATGAGAAGGTAGGGTCTTTCTAATGAGTGGCTATGTCTGAGTACTTTCTAAAAGAGAACCTGGCAGAGAATATCCATAAAAGAATGTTTTGCCAAGCTGGGTAGTACTAAGGGCTCCCAGACAATCAGGGAAGCTCAGAAGCTCTGAGGAGCCTAAAGAAGGACTTCTTTTTCTTGGTTTCATGGGTCACACATTCCTCCAGCTGCTCAAAAAGAATGTGTAAGTGGAAGAGTAAATCCAGGCTGTAGTCCAATATCTGGATATAAATTTAGGATATAACATTGCCTGTGTGTATACATGTGTACAGGGTTTAGGGCTTAATCCCAGGGCCTGTGTGATAACTGTAAACATTTTTTGCTCAAAGGTAGTGCTCTAGCATTTGAGCCACTTCCAGCATATAGTAGCTCATTGGAGATGAGACAGTTTGCTGCCTAGTCTTGATTGGAACTAAAGTCTCAGTTCTCTGCCTCCTACATAGCTGGGATAATAGGTATGAGCCACCAGAACCTGCTGAGGAAGCATTAGTACATGAGGCAGGGGGGTTGTAATTTTCAGTCCAGCTTCAAAAGCACTATGTCAAAACAAGAGGAAAACTCTAAAGCAAGATATAATAAGATGGAATGAGGATAAATTTAGTGGTATAGCATGCTAGCCTAACTTGCAGAAGACCCTGCAAAACATAGCATTCTGTATTACAACACCAGGCAAAAGATTCTACCTAGTTTGTTCATAAACAGACACAAAAACCAGTGTATGAATTTACTTGAGTAATTTACATTAAAATCCTAGAACAATGAAAGGGAAACACCTTTTGAATTCAATGGTTTTATGTTGTCCCATCAATCATCACATTCCTCCTAGACAAAAAAAAACCCAAAAACATTATTTGTATGTTTATGTTTGTGCTGGGTCATGAAATAAAACCTTGGAAATGTCCCTGAATTTTGTGTTCAAGCCAACAGACATGGACACACAGTGTTCTGTGTGCCCTCTAATCTTTGCTACTCAGGAGTCTGAGATCTGAGGCTCACAGTTTGAAGCTTCTGACAGGCCCACTGCCATTCCACCAACACCCCACCCACCCTGACCTCTTTCCCTCACTGTCCAGTCCACCCCCACAACCATCACCCCTACTCCCAGCCCCGCATCTGACCCCATCTTTAGGCCCCAACTATCACCTCAGCTCTTAGCCACACCTTTAAATTCACTCCTGACCCAAGTCTCTTTTCTAGTCCCCATTCCTGTCCACCCCACCCCAGGCCCAACCCTCTGCTCTATTTTCTTCTTGACCCCTTGGACAGATGTGAGTGTGTGTACTCATGCATACATAGCATGCACAGGAGTGCGAGGTTGAGCTGGACAACCAGTGTAGCACCCATCAGAGACAGAAGGCTCAGGCTCTGAGTCTGGTTGTGGGCTTCTTCTTCACCATTTAGATGTTTTTCTGGCTTATGTTTGCTCGGTTATGGTTGCCATTCCAGATGCCCAGGTTTCCAGGTAAATGGGCCAATGCTGACTTCATTGTGGGTGAAAGATCATACTTATGTGTACACGTTTGCCCAAAACCATGTATGTGGTGCCTCATCAAGCTGTATGTGTAATATATTGAGTACAAGAGAAGGAAGGACTGGGAAGGAGTTTGTCCTACCTCTGTTCCAGGCTATGTCATGTATAGTTCAGGGTTATGGGCCTGTATCTGGGGATGCTGCCAACCACCAGTGCTTCAACTGCAATAGAGAGGTCCTACCCAAAGGCCTCTTCATCTTTACCTAGTGGATTTCAGTCTTCCTTGTTCATGCCTGTTCAGGTATGAGAGCCATCCCTGATGCCCCTGTTTCAAGGTAATTGGGACACATGACTCATCCTTGAAAATTGACTATGGGTGAGGGGTTGTATGCCTGTGCACACAGGAATGCATATGTAATGCTAGATTGGCCTGGGGGTAGGCTATAGAATGCCTAAGGGAAAGGAATCCAGGTCATTGTGTCTGCCTCCACTTCTTGTTTGCCTCTCTCCCAGCTCTGGCCTATGTAGCTTGGGATTATGGACCTGGAGCTGGGGATACTGCTGACCTCCTCAACCAGCTTCTATTGCTACAGGGGAGGTTGTGTCTAGTGGTCTATCCTTAGGCCTAGGTGCTGATGCCATTCCAGATGCCCAAGTTTCAAGGCAAATGAGCCCATTCTCCCCTGTGAGGGGATCCATCTCATGTGTGGACTTATATGTGTCACAGAAGATTTTGAGGCCTCTTCCTGTGCTACAGAAGGCCCAAGGGATGGAAATCTTGGGATGAAGTCTTTCATGCCTCCCTTCCAGCTATGGCCTATGTAGCATGCGGTTCCAGGTGTGGAGATGGGGATCCTGCTGCCCTCCCGAGCCAGTGTTTCCATATTGCAGAGAGGTCTAGCATGGTGGCCTGTTTTGTTTCACCTTGCAGAACTCCATCTTCCTGGTATGGGTCAGTCTGAGTGGGTAACATCATCAGATGCCCCATTGTGAGTTAAGTGTATGTCTTTCTGCCCTCATCCTGAGGGAACTGAATCACAAGTGAGGAGTTTTGTGTGTGCTTGTATACATGTGTTCACAGGAATACATGTAGCACAGGCTACGTTGTGCTACACTGGACCCAAAGGAAGGAAGGTCAAGGCCTGGAGACTGCTCTGCATCTCTCTACCCAGACACTGCTTCTGTAGCCTGGTGTCGTAGGCCTGGTAATGGGATGCTGCTGCCCTTCGTAATCAGTGCTGCTCCTGCTACAGAGAGGTCATGCTTAGTGGTCTGTTCTTCACTTTGTGGACTGTCATCCTCCTGGCTGTGCCAAGTTTGAAGGTAAACGGGCTCATTTCCCCCTTTGTGGGAACTGTTTGGTGGAGTTGTGCATGTATGTGTGGTTGTGTGTGTGTGTGGTACACAAGTTTGAAGAATACATGTATATGTGACCAGATTTACCTCTTTTTATGCTATTGTGGTCCCAAGGAAAGGAAAGCCTGCTATAGATACTTCTAGTCCTCCTTTCCAAGCTATGCCTGGGAAGCCTTAGGTTATGGGTTACCTCCTACCTATTCAATCTGTGCTTCACCTGTTGTGGAGAGGTCCTGCCTGAGGACCCCTTCATCTTCACCTTACCTACTCCATCTTCCTGATTTTTTTGTTCCAGATGCAGGTGCGATGCCAGATTGCCCCTGATTCAAGATGAGTAACTTCCCTGGACCACCTGTGTGAACTGAATCATAGGTGAGGGGTTTATACATGTGCACATATGTTCACACAAACACATATAACTGGTCAGAATGGGTTTTGCACTATAGTGGACCCAAGACAAGGAAGGCTGAGGCTTGGAGGTGACCCAACATCCTTTCTGACTCTGACCAGTGTAACCTGGTTTTATAGGCTTGGAGGTAGGGATGCTGTTTCCCTCTTAAACCAATGCTTCTCCTGCTAAAGGATGTCATGTCTGAGGGCCTTTGTCTTTAGTTCACGAACCTCCATCTTCCTGATCCATGTAGGCCCAGGTGCTGGTGTCATCCTGGATGGCTCCATTTCTGGGTAAGTGGATTTCCTCTATTTAAGAGAACCAATTATGGATGAGGGCTTGTGCCCAGGCATACACGTACTGGGGCCAGATGGGCCTGGATGTGTGTTGTTGCCAGGCCAAGAGAAAGAAGGCCTCCCTTCCCAGTTATGGCCTATGAAGTGCAATGTCATGTGCCTGAGCTGAGGATGCTGTTTCCTTCCCCAAACAGCACTTAATGAACTATGGGTTGCTCATGTCCAAGGGCATCTTTGTCCTCACTTCTTGGGCCTCCTTTTTCCTATTCCATGTTGGCCTAGTTGCCAGTGCTTCTAGATGCTCCCTTCTCATGGAATTCCCCTTACCCCCTTGCACAATGGTAAGTGAACTGTGAGTGTGGGGTCATGCTCCTGTGTACATGTGATTGCCTGAATGATCACATGTGGAGCCATATTGAAATGGACCTATGCTATAGTGATTGCACGTGGAGGAAGTACATGGATGTAGTCTACCCCACCTTCCTTCCTGCTATGGCTTATGTATGGAGTTGACTCACTGATTAAATTGGTCAGTACTTGCCATGTCCTAAGATTACTATGATTACCATAAATATAATAAGGATTGAGAAATCTTGGCAAAGCATGTAGTACCTGAACCGTAAGGTGTCGAGCACTAGAAGGGGCAGGGTAGATATGAAGGGCCTATCCAGCTGGGTATCAGGAGTGCTGAGTGGAAGGAAGGGATGAATATGGTCAGAATACTTTCTGCACACATGTGAAAATGAAGCTAACTGAGAGTAGTTTGGGAAGTAGGGGTCTGAGATAGTAATGTAGGGAAGAGAGTCTGACTCAGGCCCTATTTGCCTATATAGAAAAATGAAACCCCATGTAAACTAACTGATGTTAATAAAAAAACTTACAGAGGGGCCGGGAGTTTGGCCTAGTGATAGAGTGCTTGCCTGGCATGCACGAAGACCCGGGTTCCATTCCTCAGTACCACATACATAGCAAAAAACCAGAAGTGGTGCTGAAGCTCAAGTGGTAGAGTGCTAGCCTTGAGAAAGTCCAAGGACAGTGCTCAGACCCTGAGCCCAAGCCCAGGACTGGCAAAAAAAAATACAGAAAGTAAGAGCCTGTGGCTCATACCTATAATCCTACATGAGGCTAAGTGGATCATGGTGAAACTTTTACCTCAATGAGCAGCCCAATGAAAACTACGAGTTGTACATAACCCAGATAGTAAAAAAAACTAAAAAACAAAAAACAAAAACCCAAAAATGCAAACAAAAAAAGCCAAAAAACAAAACAAATTAAAAATCAAAACCAAACCAAAAACAGGGGCCAGGAGTGTAGTCTAGTGGTAGAGTGTTCAGCTAGTGTGCACAAAGCCCTAGGTTCTATTCCTTGGTACCACATATTCAGAAAAAGCTGGAAGTGGTGCTGTGGCTCAAGTAGCAGAGCAGTAGCCTTGAGCACAAGTGTCCAAGGACAGTGTCCAGGCCTTGAGTTCAAGCCCCAGGACTGGCAAAACAACAACATGCCTTAGAGCCAGCACCCAAGCAGTGAATTGAAGCCTGAGGACTGTTAAGAAAAAAAAAGACATGAAGAAGGCTGAGGATGTTGCTCACGTGATAGAGTGCTCACATGGCCTGTACAGGGTCCTAGGATTCATCACTAGCATTAGAAGGCACCAAAACCTGTTGGGATGGGGTTTTGTTTTTGTTTCTCTTGTTTTTGGTTTTTCTCCCTTAAGTGATTTTAGGGGTCAAATAGGAAAAAAGTAGGGCACTTTCCTTGGGCTTTCTCAAGGCTAGGATATGGAGGAATCAAATCCAGGGTTTTGTGCGTTCTTGGAAAGCACTCTACCATTAGGCAATTATCCTGCCTATACTATACTGGGGATGGGAACTGTTTGGGTGGTTCATTCCCTGGTTCCAGAATATCATGGGTCCAGTAGCTGCACTTCTTTGCTTTATACTAATTATACTTATGTATTCAAGTGCTTGCAGAGCATCCTGCAGAGACAAATAAGTATCTTCACCAACCAATCTGTCAATCAAATGTTCCTGAAAGGGTACCTGGGTCAATGCCTGCCGGGGCGTACCGGCAGCAAATTGGGGTTCCTGAAATAGGGGGCAGGGACTGGAAAAATTAGAAGAGAGACAAACACATCGGGTCCGGGAGGTCTGCAGCCCAGGCAAAAGGTATTGAGGCCGTAAGGCTGCAGCCAGTGGCAGTGGGTGTGAGGGGTAAGGTTTAGAATCAGACACCATAGTGGCCTGAGGGTCATCTTTCTTTCCTACTTCTGGGGGGGCTCTCTGCT
This sequence comes from Megascapheus bottae, assembly GCF_031878675.1. Taxonomy (NCBI): domain Eukaryota; kingdom Metazoa; phylum Chordata; class Mammalia; order Rodentia; family Geomyidae; genus Megascapheus; species Megascapheus bottae. Next base: position 5,776,662 of record NW_028327804.1, on the reverse strand, counting down.
CCATCCCCATTTTCGATAGAAAATATAGCATTTCTTTTAACTTCTTCTCCACCATATCCATCCGGCCCTCCATTGACTCATCATAACTTTCCTCCTTGATATTCAAACCTGAATTCTGATACTCAATATCTACTGGTTGTTGTTCCCTTTTCAAGATCTCACTTAGACTCTCTTGGGCTGCTGCATATGGCTCAGCCTCAGGTTTTTCAGAAGGGTCCTTTAACTCATAAATTTCCCTTAATTCAAGATTAAGTTCAGCATTCATACTCAAAGATCTTAAAGCACGCAAAATTAATATCGGCCGTTCATTTTCCGGAAAATTTTAGTATCATGAAGGTTTTTTGCTAATCTTATTCTTGTGGGTGACAACCAAGTTTTAAAACAAAGCCTTTTTTAGCAAAGCGACTAGCTAAAATTAAAGACTGAAGTTTGTTTCCTGCCACCAACTGTCTCTAGACTGTCACTTCAGCAGGTTGTAGGAAAAAGGAAACGACGAAGACCGCAGCTGCTTTGTCTGGCCTCTGCTCACCTCAGCTGCAGCCAATTGGGAGGGGCCATACCAGGCCCGAGTGGAGCGAAAAACTTTTTACTTCCCAGAAATATTCAAAAAGATAACAAGGATGTGCTTGTGTACACGCAGAAAAACCATAAGGATCCATATTTAGAACTGGTACCAATTTTAAAGACAAAACTGGACAAAACAAAACAAAACAAAATACCCAAGGAAACTATGTAACACGAACAAGACAGAGAAGCAGAGACTTTTAAACAGAATCAGACATTGACATATAACAAGAAATTTGGACTCAATCAGATACACTTAACATAAAAAACATGAGCTCAAATGAATGTTTTCACCAAACAGTTATTTTTAGATTTAGACATGTCTTGCTGGTGGGACTCTCAGGTATGCCTTGTTATCGACAAGAAACTCAGAAGGGGAGGGGGGGGTCAAGGCATCCCTTGACCACTCAGGCCTCTGTTTTAGGCCCACAGTGCACCTTTTCAAACAAACAAACAAAAATAAAATAAAATAAAATAAAATAAAATAAAATAAAACGCAGACATACAGGGGGGTCGGCCGACTTCTACTTACCTCTGGAGGCCTTTGCTTTTCACCTGGGCATCTTTTACAAAAAAGGTTTTTCAGAAGGGTCCTTTAACTCATAAATTTCCCTTAATTCAAGATTAAGTTCAGCATTCTCATGTTGAGGATCTATGCATTCATTTACTAGATTCCATACATCAATAGCCTCTACTGGGGTCTTTTCGGGGCCATATACATTATAATATTCTTGAATTCTTTTTCCTATCTGCTGCCAGGTTTTTTGGAATTTCTCCTCTAAAAACCTCGGGCATGCCTCCTCGACAAACTGTAGGAAGCTCTGAAGCACCCCTTTTTCCACCAACGTTCCGTGGGCTTCAAGTAGGTCTGTTAAGATCGGTACAAATGACCTATGGCTATTAACTTGACCCATAATTTTTACTCCTGACTATACACTCTCTTAAGATCCTCTCTTAATAGTCCTACGATGTGTTACTCACCACAGCGGGGTCCTCCACCGTCGTCCCAGATTTTCAGGGTCCCTGTTCGGGCGCCAGATGCCGGGGCCTACTGGCAGCAAATTGGGGTTCCTGAAATAGGGGGCAGGGACTGGAAAAATTAGAAGAGAGACAAACACATTGGGTCCGGGAGGTCTGCAGCCCAGGCAAAAACTGCCGCGCCCCATTTATTCTCAACTCAAAGCTTATATCCCTTCTTGAGACCAGGGCACTGCCAGGTGTTACATCCAGATGGTTAATCAGGGAACTGTTGGGGGTTACATTCATATGGTAAATCTCAGATCAATTGAACAGGAGAAGGCCAAAAAACAATAAGACAATCAAGCAATTACCTGATGCAAATCAAAGTACAGTTTGATTCCACTCTTGCTCCCGACAAATGCCCACCATCGACTACTTTGCCCCTGTCTCAGCAGGAAGCAGCTACAAAGTGATGATCTTTGCCCATGCCCCCAATCAGGTGACGTGCACTCCAATTACTTAAAACCAAAGAGGTGGGAATGATAGTGTGGATCCAGGGCCACCTTTCCCATAATTTAGCTGGTAGTTTAGTGTGCCCTGCACAAACAACAATCAGCACTGGCCCAAGGCCCCTTCCTCCCTTTCCTAGTTTAGCATGCCCTACACAGTACACAACCCCAAGCCCCGATTAGGGATGTAAATAACTATTGCCCACCCCTTTACCTTGGGCTGTCACTCCCCTAGGTAGCTATAAACCATTTGGGCCACAGGATCCAAGAGTGACTTTCAGGTCAGGGCAACTGCAGTCCCTCTTATCTACCATCTGGACAACACGATGAAGCCTTTACGTCTACTCTAAACACTACACGTTATATAGGTCACCCCAGACAGAAGCCAGTGCTTCAAGTGTGCACATATGAGAAGGAGGTCTACTGCCCCCCCCAATTAAACTTCTTTGTTTCCTGTACCTGGATATTGGCACAGTGTGCATATTATCTAAGTCAGGTGAGGGTGATGCATAGTGTTTAGGGTGAGAGTGAGGGTGTGTAGGATAGGGTTACATTTAGTGTTAGGGACACAGGCTAGGTTTAAGGTTTGGTGTTGGGGTTAAGGTTAGGGTTAGGGTTAGAGCCAGAGCTAAATATAGGGCTAGGGTTCTGTCCCGTCCAGCGGGACGTCAACTAAGGCCAAGAACCTAGAGGGAGCAATGAAAGGGACAGGAGACACGAAGAAGGCAGCAAGACAAGCATCCTGATCAAGCTGCAAATTTTATTTTTTACACTGGGGTTTATATGCCTCTTTAGGAGAGGTAGGAGGGGGTTGGGGTATAGGAACTGCTCAGGGTAGGGGGTCCTGCAGTAGGATGTTTGCTCCTGCTCCAGGTAGAGGCCAGGTGGTAGGATGTTTGCATATCAACGCAAGCAGGCATATGTTGCTTAGTGACCTAATTACAAGATGCAGGCACATTCTTACACTAAGAATTCAGGGAGGGGGAGAATGTTTCTGACATCTCCTCCTTTCATCTTAAAATAAGTGAGGGGCGAGGATTTAGGCAATATCTTAATTATGGTAGGCATTAATCTGAGAGGGGAGACAGAGGCCCTGATCTCTAGAAAGGAGGCCATGTTGAGCAAGAAGCAAGACACACTGGCTGATGTGTCTGTCTTTCTGCTGAGGCCAAGCATCTTTTTGTGGGGGAAGGGTTTTAATAGACGCCAATTTCCATGCTATCGGGCGTGTCCCGCCGGAGACCCCGAGACTGATGGCTGTTTTATTTTTAGGCCGTCTCCTTGCAGTCTTAGCTGCACCTCACACAGATGCCTACACCTGTCAACTGCAGGTGCATATCCCTCGGGTGGGGACTACGGTTCCTCTGGGGGCCTCATGATCCTCATGCCCTTCCTCAGCCAAATCGGCTAGATGTAGGCATTGATAATGTACCAGAATAGGCCTCCCCGCCAGGGTATCAATCTGTTATTTTACAAAGGCTACAATTCTATTAAAAATACATGGTCCAATGGTAACAATTAGCAACACTGCGAAGGTATCCTGATCTTATCTCATACAATGCCAAAAGCAACACCATTCATGTCCTATTTCTAAAATAGCCTAAATCAGTCAAACAGCAAAACACAGGAACAGATGTGATAATTAAAAGGCCAATGATGAGGAGAAGTCCCACGATGATTAGCAGGGTTGTCCAATAGGGTCTCTTCGTTCCTGTGAATATGAAAGGAGAGTATTCTCAGGGCCAAACACAGGCTCTGGAATGGTATTATTAATCTTTTCTGTTAAACATTAATGTCCTTAGGGGCTGATGGGTTAACTTGTTTAATCAATCTCTTGGGCAGCCATCTTGGTGCTGATTGTTTTTGGTCCAGGACACAGGCTGAACCGCGTCTCCAAATGAGTACTGAATCTGGACCATTCCAGTTATTAGTGAGGGGATCTCGCCACATCACCATAGGCGGAGTTGTATCTGGAGGAGGGTTCCAGTGGCAGTCTGCAGCCGAATGATCATTATTATCTAAAGTCAAAAAATTTAACACAAAGAGTGCATGACTTAATCGATCACGGGGGGAAGCAAAGGATAAAGAAGTGGATTTAAGCCGAGTGAGCCAAGTTTTTAGCGTTTGATGGGCTCTCTCAACAATTCCTTGACCTTGTGGGTTATAGGGGATTCCTGTAATGTGATTAATGTGAAACGCTTCACAAAACTGTCTAAATTTTGCACTAACATAAGCAGGACCGTTATCTGTTTTAATTTTAACAGGTTTTCCCAGAACGGAAAAAGCTGTGACAAGATGTGAAATGACATCCTTTGTGGCTTCTCCCAAATGAGGGGAGGCAAAAATGAAACCACTATAGGTATCTATAGAAACATGAAGATACTTTTATTTTCCAAATTCTGGGAAATGAGTAACATCCATCTGCCACAATTGATTAGGGAAAAGGCCACGTGGATTAACTCCCATGTGTGGTACTGGCTGGCTAACAATACACGAGGAACATTTTTTTTTAACAATCTCTCGAGCTTGTTCTTGGGATATTTTACAAAATAAGGGAGTGGGCATTCAAATGATGTACATTATGTAAGTTTTGTATTGATCCTACAATTATGGGGAAGGTAAGCCTTGTAGCAGCATCTGCTTGAGCGTTGCCCTCTGTAAGGGGTCCAGGTAAATTAGTATGGGCTCTAATATGTCCCAAATAAAAAGGTTCTTGTCTATTTATTAACTTTTGAATTTGTATAAACAGAGGTGTAGCATTAGAAGTTATTTTAAGAAAAGGAGAAGTTTCAAGCAACGGAATGGAATGAGCTATGTATGCACTATCAGTATAGATATTTACAGCTCGAGTGGAAAACTGTTTGAAAACTTGAAATATGGCATATAGCTCAACCAACTGGGCCGATTGATAAGATGTCTTGAAAACATGGGAAGACCCGTCTGTAAACACAGTGACAGCCTTTGGAATGGGGTTATTTTTTGTATTTTTAGGAAAAATGAATGAATGGGACTGGGCAAGCTGTAATATGGGATCATCTATTACTCCTAGGAACCCTGACAGGGCTATTCCCCAGTCTTCCATAGTTTGGAGAAGAAATTGAATTTGTTCCTGAGTATAAGGAACCACTAATATATCAGGATCTTTTCCAAAATATTGGTGGGAAAGGGAGCGAGCTTTAATAATTATGGAAGCAATTTGAGACGAACATACTGCAATTACTTTAGATGAGGAAATGGGGAGATGGACCAAAAAAAGAGGTTGTCCTCTTTTATTGGGGGTGATGGACTTCTGCCAATAAACTCCAGTGGGCGTATGTGGGGTGGCCAAAATTATAAAATTTAGGGGTAAAGTATAAGAAATTTGTGAAACAAATTGTTGGTCAATAGCTTGTGCCACTTGTCCCAACGCATCCCTTGCTGCATGTGTGAGCTCGCGAGGGGAGGAAGGGTCAGAATCTCCTCACAGGATATCGTTAAGAGGCAAGAATACATTGTTAGGTAATTTTACATAAGGTGTGAGCCATTGGATATCATTTTGGAAATCATTAAGGGTATGGAGGCTATCTATACAAAATTGAATGCGAGGTGTTAAGAATAATTCCTGTTGTAATTTTAAACCCAGATAAGTAAAGGGGTCTTGTAACTGAACTTTATCAGGAGCTATTTGCAAACCAAGATTAAGAAGGGCTTTAGAAAGTTCCACCAAACAATTTTGTAGATCTGACTTGTCCCGAGCTGCCAACAAAATATCATCCATATAATGCAAAATATAAATGTGTGGGCAGCATAAATGAATTGGATCCATTGCCTGTGCAACAAATTTTTGAGAAAGGGTTGGGCTATTGGCCATTCCTTGAGGCAAGACTTTCCAATTAAATCTTTGCAAAGTCCCTGAAAATTAACACGAGGGAGACTGAAGGCAAAATAAATGTAATCATCAGGATGTAGGGGAATTGTAAAAAAAGCAATCTTTAAGGTCAATAATTATTTTATAATAGCCTTTTGGAATGGAATTATTTTATAATAGCCTGGATTGGAATGCCAGGTTGGAGGACCCCCATGGGTGCCATGACCTTATTAATGGCACGCAGGTCCTGTAAGAGGCACCATTTGCCGGATTTTTTCTTTATAACAAAAATGGGTGTATTCCAAGAAGAATTAAAAGGCTCTATATGTCCAACTGCGAGCTGCTCCTGTACAAGTGCTGTAGAGGCTTTTAATTTCTCTTGGGTGAGTGGCCATTGATCTATCCATACAGGAGTTTGAGTATTCCAGGTGGTTTTATCTGCATGGGGTACAGGAAGGCCAGTGGCCGTTACTAAAACTCCGAATGTCTGAGCCCATGTCTATCTGTTTTGGAGGGAATTGTAATAGGCTATGCCCTGTTTCATTTTTCCAAGTCCTGTACCAGGCACGTAATCCATGCACAGCATTTGTTGTGTAACTACATTATTAGGACTGCACAAAATAACATCCATTTGGGAGAGAATATCATGTCCCCATAGATTAACAGGGAGGCCAGGCAATATAAAAGGAGTTACAGTGCCTTTATTTCCTTCCTTATCTTTCCAATATAATACCTTTGAACTGACTTGGGGATTATTGGATTGGCCTATACCTCCCAAATCAATGAGAGATGCGGTCAGCAGCCAATGGGCGGGCCAATGGTCTTGACTGTAGCTTCAGCTCCTGTATCTAAAATGCCCTGGAATTCTTTTCCTTCAATAATGAGGGTTAGCACAGGCCTATTTTTAGTAATTGGCTGAACCCAATAAGCATCTGAGGATCCCAATGGGGTAGTACCTTGGGGCCTGGAAGAAATTGGAGATGGGTCTCCAGTAACCAGGGGCATAAGAACAAGTTGTCCTAAATGGGTGCCCTGTGGGATGGCAGCTATTCCATTAATAGCAGTCGCCAGAATTTTTATTTCCCCAGTAAAGTCGTTATCAACAATGCCGGGAAAGACCTGAATACCTTTGAGAATGGTTGATGCTCGGCCAAGAATAAAGGCACAGGTATTTGGGAGTAAGGGGCCTTGCACTCCTATGGAAATAATTTGTAGGCCCTGGGTAGAGACTAATATTGTATCGGAGGCGGCACAGAGGTCCAATCCTGCGCTAACTGGGGTAGCTCGTTGGAGGAAGGTGATTGGGAGGAGGGATGATATTGGGATTTTCCCTGTATGCGAGAGGGGAGGGGTTGCCCTTGGGTATTAGCCTTTGATCTACATTCCTTTGCCCAGTGATAGCCCCCACCGCATCTGGGGCATAGGGTGGAGGGGGGCGGCCTGCCTGAAGGAGATGGAGCCGAGCCCTGAGTCATGAGTCTTTTTGATAAAGTGGCTGGGCATTCGCGGGCAAAATGTCCTGGCTGTTTGCAAGAGTAGCAAGTGGAGGTTCCCTTAGAGGGATCTTGAGTATTTTTAAATGCTGCTCCAGTTGCCAGTCCCATGGCATAAGTTGATCCTATGCCAGCACAAAGTCTTACATACTCTGAAAGGTTGGCCTTGTGTTTATGTGGCCGGAGAATTTCTTGACACGCCAGATTGGCATTTTCAAAGGCAAGGTGTTTAACAAATGCACTTTCATTTTCCCTGGGGCCAAGCAGTCTCTCAGCGGCCACATTGAGGTGCGAGATGAAGTCACTATAGGGCTCATCAGCCTTTAGCTGGATCTTAGCTAAGGAGGTAGTGGCTGGCCCCTTTTGAGGGAGTTTTCTCCAGGCCTGTAACCCGGTGCCTTGAATTTGTGCCAGAAGTCCAAAAGGGAATCGGGCTTGCGTATTGTTGGAATCATATGGTGCGTCTCCTAAAAGTTTCTTAAGGGTCCATTTTTTAGATGAAGCTTTGGTAGAATTTTTTCAAGCTAGTTCTCTACAAGTTTCAACATAATTGGATTTCCACAGGACATAGTCGCCTCCGCTAAGGGTGGCTCTGGAGAGATAGTTCCAATCATTAGGCATGAACCATCGAGCATTTTGGTTTTCTAATAAGGCCTGAGTATACGGGGCAGTGGGGCCATACTGAGCACAGGCGGCTTTAAGTTTTTCAATAAGTCTGAGAATGAGTTTTTTTATAAACCTGTTGTTGCCCATTGCCAGGCCCTTGATCAGGGCACTTTCCTTCATCCCCTGATTCAGGATCCTCACTATCTTCCCCAGAGTGGTGAGACAAAGCATCCTCAGCCTCATTTTCCCCAGCATTTGGGAGAGAGATGGGCTCAAAATGATCTCCAGCTTGGCTCCGGGTTACAGGGAAAGCTAAGAGGGGTTGGTTTTTATTTTTTATTTTATTTTGTTTGGGTGGTCTGGGTGATTTTTTCCAAAGCAAGGTAGCAGAGTTCTGAATCGAGGGAGCGCAACTCTTTAAGGAGTTGAATATGTTCCCATCTATGTTGGAGTGATCGCTGCAAGGCCGATAAATCAGGCACAGGGGGATCGGGCTCGTGGAAAGCTGGCGCATGAGAAGGAAGATGAGGATATGGGGGCCAATCTGGGTTATAGGGCGGAGGGTTTTTTAAAAACGGTAATGGGCAGCCTCTTCCTCTAATACAGTTTGTTCTTCTGGGTCTAACCTATCAGGATTGCTAAATGAATCTTGAACAGTGGGATATAAATGACTTGTTTTATTATCAGAAGCAGCAGTAGAAGCCATCTTTTTAATCTTTGGGTCTCTATGAAAATCATCAGCATGGGGCATATCTAATATAATAGATGGGCACTTAGAAGAGGGTCGGGAGGCCTGTCGCAGTACCTCTTCGCCGTACTTAATTAAAGCATCAAAACCTTTATCAAGGGAGCAAATTTTTAAAGTTTCATTAATTAAATTCCAATAGGAAAAGGTTGTAACAGGAGCCTTTTCGAGGCCAAATTTCTCATAATATTCATCTAAACAGTCCCCAACTCTTTGCCATTTAACCTCATTTATAGTCCCTTCTTGGGAGAACCAAGGACATAAATCCTCCACACGCTCAAAAAAATGCCTTTAAGTCTTCCTTTTTAACCCGAGTTCCAGGTGTCTTGAGAGCCTCTCTTAAATCTGAGATGAACAATTCCTGTGACGATGATGCCTGTCCCATGGTCAGTCACTTACCTTGCGCCGTCTTCACTCCTCAGCATTGACCGAGATGTCTCAGGTGGGCCACTCCGAGCTGGTCACACAATCACTTGGATCCAAGTTTTCCTGGAAGACAGCATTCCTCAGCCTCACAGGCACTCAAGCCGCACGTTGGGCACCATTTGTCCTGTCCAGCGGGACATCAACTAGGGCCAAGAATCTAGAGGGAGGGATGAAAGGGACAGGAGACATGAAGAAGGCAGCAAGACTAGCATCCTGATCAAGCTGCAAATTTTATTTTTTACACAGGGGTTTATATGCCTCTTCAGGAGAGGCAGGAGGGGATTGGGGTATAGGAACCACTCGGGATAGGGGGTCCGGTAGTAGGATGTTTGCTCCTGCTCCGGGTAGAGGCCAGGTGGTAGGATGTTTGCATATCAATGCAAGCAGGCATGTGTTGCTTAGTGACCTAATTACAAGATGCAGGCACATTTTTCCACTAAGAATTCAGGGAGGGGGAGAATGTCTCTGACAGGGTTCTGTTTAGGTTCAGGATCAGCATTTGGGCTAGGGGCAGGGTTAGGGTTAGTTTTAGTGTTGGGGTTAGAGCTAGATCTAGGGTTAGGGTTCCATTAAAGGTTTGTGTGAGGTTTAGGGTTCGGGATAGGGTACTCATTCCCCATCACACCAGCTTACACTCAGGTATGTGGTGCTCATTTCTGGTCCTCCTGGTCTCAGGAACAGTGGGATGTCTTCCCTGGTTTTAGTTTATTTTCACCTGTGCAGCAGGATGAGAGTAAAGCAGAGGCCTTCCACAGGCTCCCTGGCACATCACCAAAGGCACACAGGGATGCTCTTAATGACATGTCTTTCTTTTTTTTTTTAATTAATTTATTTTTTATTGTAATTAGTAAAAGGGTTACATGATATTTGCCAGATAGAAGGTGCATTAATTCACATACATTGATACCCTTTCACATGTCTTGGTACCCGTTTCCCTCCCCCCCCACACCCCCCACCCATCTTGGTTTTCCCCCCTTCCCTATCAAATTTCAAATATCCAAATACAAATAAATTCAATATATCAGATAACAAAGTGAGATACTATACCAATATGAGATAACCAAGGGACAGCAAAGGAGATGAGAGACAACATAGTACATTAAGGACAACAATCATTCATTATATGGCTTTTGTTTCACTATCCTGGAGGTCCTTTCAATTAGCTTCACATTATATGGCCTTATGTATCAAGATTTTGCTCTATTGCAAATCTCTGCTAGTAGAGCCCAAGGTTTCTACTGATTATGACGAATGAGGGAAACCATTGAGCCTAAGTTCCTTTGAGTCTGGCTTACTTCACTTAATATGATCTTTTCTAAGTCTTTCCATTTCCTAACAAATGGGGCGATGTCATTCTTTCTGACAGCAGCATAGAATTCCATTGTATACAAATACCACAACTTGTTGATCCACTCATCAACTGAGGGACATCTAGGTTGGTTCCATATCTTTGCTATGGTGAATAGTGCTGCAATGAACATTGTTGTGCTAGTGGGTTTAGTATGTCCTTGAATGACATGTCTTTCAAAGATACACAGCTGTAAAACTCCAAATAAATTCTGAAAACTCAAAGGACCCCTGTCATACTTCCCAGCCCAGAATTCCAGCATCATGAAGTGTCTCAGCTAGATGGCAGCTCAGAATGAATGAGGCTGTTTACACATGCAAATGGAAGTCAGGAGTATCAATCTCCCCTGGCAGTGGAGGAAATGGGTTCAAAGGCAATGTTGCAAAGCCATGCCAAGGAAGACTGGAGGACTTCCTCTGCCCTGGCACCACCCACATGGCCACTCAAGAGCCCCCCAGCTCCCATTCCCCCTCAGTCACCTGGTTGGGCACTTTACCATCATGTTTTGACTGAATCCCCTAAAAGATCACCTGCTCAGGGCCTCACATGGCCTGCACTGGCTTGGTCCCATAAAAGACCAAAGTGATCTCCACATGTGCCTGGGAGATAAAAACAGGCTGTCCTTGAAGATACAGAGTGAGTGATCCTTCTAGTCCCTCCCATGGCAGGGAGCTCATTGCCATGCATTGGCCTGAATGGCATGGGATGGGGACTATCTCGGCAGTGGGCATTTAAACATCACTCCACTCTGAATGTCCATCCATTCTGGGCCACCAAGGATCTAGCATTTAGCAAAAGGCCTGGATGTCCTGAGGCTGGAGCTCTTGCTCCCCCTCAGCAAGGAAGATAAAAAGGGACAGATGCAGCAGGTTTACCCCAGGTGCCAGCACCGACAGGTGGCCAGCTGGCCACTGTGCCTTAGTAGTGCCCTTGTTTCTGGTTGGTCAGCCTCTGGATTCCTGCAGACATTGGAAGTGGGGTCACCTAAGAGTACCCGCCAGCAAAAATGTGATAGGAAACCTACTGCAGAAGACAAGCAGAGAGCAGCTTATGTGGAGGTGCAGGCGCAGAGCTGGTGCTCTGTGACTGCTTACTGACCCTGTGGATCAGCCATTCACAGCTCTGACAGGGAAGGGGCAAGGGATGGGCACATGAAATGCCCTTCGTGACCTTAGTCCCACACTCCAGGCACCCACCTAGTGCATCAGGAGACATGCCTCTCTCCTGTATGCCTCCACGGCCACCAAGTGCTGGAAGCAGTGCAGGGAGATGATGCCATAGCTACTGTCCCAGATGTCCAATATCTGCCTCACCTTGGGGGGCCAGGGCAGGGTCACAGGTTGATTCCCCAAAGCCCTTTCTTTCTGGATCTGCCCACAGCTTGGCCACCTCAGCCAGCCCCTCATCCTGCTCCTCACTTGTTTCTTGGCTGTCCTCAGTAGCCCAGGGCCTCCCAGAGGTGGACATCTGGCCGGGTGCGTGTCCCCTTGCCCACGTAGAAGATGGATTGAACACGTGTCTGAAAGTGCTCAGCTGGGGTCAATGAGAAGGCCTTTCGTTTCCCTTGGTGAAAGGGGCAACTCAGAGCAGGGAAAGTGGCCAGTCCCCACAATCACAGAGCAACCCAAACCTACATACCCCACGACTGTATCTTGTGAGACCACAGAATGGTGGCTCTCACCAATTACACTCAGCCTCTTGAGTTGCATCCAGTGTTTTTACAAAGTTGCTGACCATTAGAGACCCTTACCTAAGGGTACAGAGCAGAGAAGCCTCAGCTTTTCCCTCTGTGTTACTGGACATCAACTTCAGGACATTAGGCATTCTTAGCAAGTGCTTTACCATTGAGCACACCCCAAGCTTCAAATTTTCTACCTCTTATTTCCAGGTCTTTATTACTCCCCCCACCCCAGTACCTGGGGTCCAGCAGCAGATATGTGAAGCTGGACTTCACAGTCCCTTCCCGCCACCTCTTCGTGGGATCAGGCCATTCAAACTGCTGGGCAAGGGAGTCTTCATCTGCCTGGGAGGTCCGAAGTGTCTCAGCCAGTTCTGGGCTGTGTCCTGAAAAATCTGGGCCTGAGGGGGAGAGAGTCAACTGTGAGGCATGAGCAAGGTGGACTGAGAGATGGAGGGCAGGGGTGTATATGTGTATCTGGGGATCTCAGAGGGTCCCAGGATGCCCCAAGAAGAACGAACCAGAAGCAGTGTGGGCTTCCTCCAGGATCTGGAGATAGTATGGCCAGGTGAAAGGTGTGATGGGGCCAGGACTGGTGCCCAGAGCTTGGAGTACCTGCAGAAGCTCCAGGTCTGATATGGCAGAGATGGGCCAGGGCTGGCAAGAGAGGACAGGTTCCCAGCCCCCAGGGGTGCTCTCCTCATCTTCTGTCAGCCATAGGGCAGCCACATTGGTATGGCCTTCCATACTGATGGATGTCTGGTCATCTTGCAGGAACTAGAAGTTGGGGGAGCTGTGCGCTGGGCTCCCATCAGCATGGCTAGAAAGCAGAAGGGAGGCTGGAAGGCCATGTGCTCTGGGGATGCCAGGGTCAGAGCTTGTAGATTGGCACTTAGCTCTGCTTCCTGTCCTGCCACCACTGCTGGGGCCAGGCGGGGTGCATGATCCACACAATCTGTTACCCTCAGAGGAGAGGCAGCAGGTGCAGTTCTGTCTTGGGCTGGGTTCTCAGCTCCAGAAACCTCAACTGCGGTGACAAAAGAGGCACTGGAGCTGCAGTCCTGGTCCACAAGGGAGGCCCCATCCTGGTTAGCAACCTCCAGGGTCACAGAGAGGATGTGGGCTCCAGGGTCCGCCTCCAAGCCTATGTCCTGGCTGCGGGCTTGGCCCAGCTGGGTCTGGAGTGCTGCAGAGACTGGAGTCGCACAGGGAGATCCACAGATGCTTGGGTCTGGTGTCACAGGCAGAAGGAAGAAAAAGCCGGGTAGAGACAGAGGACAGGAGACAGACAGACCTGCCAGAGAGGCAGTCCAAGCTGTTCCCCTAGGACAGGGTCGCGCAGCCAGTGAGGCTGACTCATGGGCCAGCTCGGGCTAAGGCTCCACACCCCGGGAGCGGCCCGCAGGCCCCGGTCCGGCAGGATGCGTGCACAGTCGAGCTGTCCCAGCTGCATGGCCAGGTCCACGGGTCTGAGTCCGTCCTGGGAGGCCTCGGAGGACCGATCAGCAGGGGGCCCCGGATCTGCCCTCACCCCGCACCCTCCATCTGCCTGCCCTTGGCTCAGCAGGAACTCCAGGGCCCGGCAGCAGCCCCTGGTGGTGGCCACTTGTGCCGGATCGGACTGTTCTGTGCAGGAGGGAAGGGGAGGGGAGTGGAGGGGAGGATCTGGACGGGAGGGGAGGGCCGGGGGGGGGGCGGATCTGGGCGGGAGGACCCGGTTCCTAATGGACTCGGCGCTGCTGGGGCCGGACCTCGCCTCCCCCTACCGGAGATGCCAGGACCCTCGACCGCGCCCCCAGGCCCCTGAGCTTCCAACCCGGATCCACTGGGTCCCGGTGTAAATTCTCCCCGCTCTGGGCCCGGGACCCCCGGCTCCCAGGCTCGCCCACGCGGCCCCTCCTGGCTTCTCACCGAGCGTCGGGTCTCCGCCGTCCCGCAGCAGCGCCCCAAGGTATCAAAGGCGGCGCGGGCGCCAAGCTCCCGCCGCCAAGTGCAACACCGCCGCCGCGCCTTCCGACAGCACCAAACTGGGGTTGGCGCCCTGGCCCAGCAGGTCCTGCACGGCCCTGCACAGAGGGGTCAGAGTGGACCCGATTCCCGAGCCGCCCAGCCCCGCCTCGCCCTCACCTTGGCTTCTCCTGCCGCAGTGCTGCCGGCAGCCGCAGAGCCAGACCGGCAGAGGTGTCCACGTCCCAAGGCGCTGCCACCGCCCACCGCCACCGAGTGCGCGCGCGCCGCCCCGCCCCGCGCAGCTCCAGGCCCAGCGCCCGCCCCGCCCACCTCCAGCTCCCGACCCGCCCTCGCCCCCGTGGAGTAGCTGCAGCTGTGGCTCCGCCCCCGCCCGTCCATCTCCAGGCCCCGCCCTCGTCCCCGCCCCCTCCGTCCGGCCTCTTGGTCTCTTCCCTCGTTAATCCAGACTCAGCTGCAGCCTCAGACCCGCCTGTCCCTGCTGTCCACCGGGGCCTGAGGAGAGGCCGCTGGCTCTGGGCCCGCGGCCCAGCCCGAGCCACCTCCCTCTTGAGCTCGGCTCCCCAGGAGGACAGAGGTGTCTGCGGTATCCGGGGCTCTTCACCCCGGTGATTCCGGTAGGGCGCCCATGTTCCGCGGTGAGGCCCGCGGGGTGCTCCCTGCCCCAGGACGTGGCTGGGGGCTGTGGGTTCTGAGGGTGAAGGCAGTCTGCAGAGCAGACCACTCGGCAAACGCGCAAGGGGCCTGCAGGCCCAGGCCTGGCCGCAGGGGCCCTTTTGATTGGGGCGGTTGACGTCTGACTAGGAGCTGGTCTCCATGCCTTTTGCTCAGACAGGTAGATTGAGGCTCTGGGGGCGCAGGCGGCTGGTGTGCTGCCTCCAAAGATTCCCAAGGTCGCTGCCAAACTGTCCAGACACAAAGCAGCCATTCATTCCTACGTCCAGAGATTCACCAGATCAAGAACACACCACTAAATGACCTGAGACCCACATGCCTTGAAGACATGAACAAGAAAGGAAGTGAAACTAATTGTTGAAGCTCCATCAATTCTGCTCAGCGTTAGTCATGAAAAGGCACCGTGGGTCTGAGATTATCTACCATGTCTACATTCTAAACTACATGTTAGGGTTGGGTATGAGACCCAGGATCCTCATCAATGCTAACCAGGTATTTATTAATAAAGTTCATTGCATTTCCACATTTAGAGTTCAAAGAGTTTTTATTATTATTATTATTATTATTATTATTATTTTTTTTTTTGCCAGTCCTGGACTTGAGCTCAGGGCCTGAGCACTGTCCTTGGACTTTCTCAAGGAGAGAGCTCCACCATTTGAGTCTCAGCACCACTTCCAGCTTCATTTTTCCCCCTATGTATGTGGTCCTGAGGAATCGAAGCCGGGTCTTTGTGCATGCTAGGCAAGCACTCTACCACTAGGCCAAGCTCCTGCCCCCCCTTTTTTGTGGGTCATGGGGCTTGAACTCTGGGCCTCAGGCTCTTCAGCTCAAGGCTCCTGCCCTACCCCTTGAGCCCCAGGCCCACTTCTCATTTTCTACTGATTAATTGGAGATAAGAGTGTCAAGGTCTTTAGTGCTGGGGCTGGCTTTGAACTGAGATCCTCAGATTTCGGCCTCCTGAGTAGCTAGGATTACAGGCCACGTGAGTTGTTTGTATATATTATGAGTACACAAAACTAGGAAGACATTATAGAATTCATCAAAACAGTACATGTTGTAGAGTTAGGATACAGGGGTAAGGGATAGGGTTAGGCTTAAGGGTTAGGGCTAGGGGCTAGGGTTCAGGTTCATGTTAGGGTCAGGGTGAGGTTTGGGGTTAGGGTTTGGTTACTGTTCGGGTTCCGGTCAGGGCTAGAGTTTGTCATTACACTTCAGAGTAGGGGATGGTGAGCATTCATCCAGAGCGCCCACGGGAGGAAAGCCAGGCTCACTACACCGAGGGAGAGAGGAGGAGGGTGAACAAAGGCCCAGCGGGCCCTCTGGTGAGGAGAGGCGCTCACTGCACCGTGGAGGAGAGGACAGTGGTGAGCACGGGTCCTCTGGCAGCAAACGACTATCACTGCACCACGAAGGGAAAGGGGGTGGTGAGCATAGGCTCATTGCTCCTTCTGCTGGGAAGCAGCACTCACTGCACCGTGGAGGAGAGGATGGGGAGCACGCGCCCAGCACCCTGAGGCAGTGAACAGCGGTCACTACATCACAGAGAAGAGGACAGAGAGCATGCACCCAGCATGCCTGCTGGTGACAAGCAGAGCTCACTGCACCAAGGAGGGGAGGAGGATGGTGAGCTAGGGCGCAGCACCCTCTGGTGGCAAGCGGAGCTCACTGCACTGCCCAGGTGAGGAGGGTGGTGAGCAAGGGCCCAGTGGGCCTGCTGGTGGCAAGTGGACATCACTGTACCGCTGAGGGGAAGAGGGTGGTGAGCATTCACTCAGTGCGCCCTCTGTTGGCAAGTGGAGCTCACTGAACCAGGGATGGGAGGAGGGTGGTGAGCAAGAACCCAGCGTGCCCTTGGTGGAAAGCAGAGCTCACTGCACCACGGAGGGGAGGAGGGTGTTGAGCCGGGGTCCCAGCAGGGGCCTCATGTGATCAATGCGAGGGTTGTTTAATGGTGGAGAGCAAGGTATCCCAGGTGAGCATTTCAGCCTCAGAGGTTCGACAAGGCTGAAGCCTGGACATTAATGATGGGTGACAAAAAAATCTATAAGCCATCAAAGGAAAGTCCAATCAATTGAAACACTTGAAAGAAATAGTACAAACCTCCAAAGATTCCCGAGATAAGCTGCAAAACTCTCCAGACACAAAGCACCCATGAATTCCTAAGTACAGAGATTCAATAAATGAAGAACACTGAATGCCCCGAGACACATGGTCTAAAGACCTGAGCAAGAAAGGAAATGCAACTAATTGGTGAAGCTCTACAAATTATAGTAGTTAGTAAGAAAAATGTGCAGTAGGTCTGCGTCTATCTACCATTTCCACATTCTGAACATTTTAGGGTTGGGTATGGGATCTAGGACCCTCATACATGCTACCCAGGTAGTTATTAATAAAGTTCATTTCATTTCCTCATTCTCAGTTCAGAGAGTTGTGAGTACACAAAATTGGAAGACACTGTAGGAGAATTCATCAAAACAGCAGATGTCTTACACTATGACCCCACCATTCCACTTCTAGGCATCTCTGCAATCACTGTGCTCCTCCCTGTGCTAAATGATCTTCGGTGCTTCAATGAGAAGCAGGCAAGAGAATAGCAGAAGGAACCTGTGGAAATTGTCCACACAGAGCTGGAGTGGGGCTGTGGTGCTGTCCTCTGCTGTTCACGTGGGAAATGACAGTGTGGCATGTGAACACCAGGTGTGGAATAGTGTGGAAGTCACATCCATAGTTTTCCTTACATTAACTCTGTGTGTGTGTGTGTGTGTGTGTGTGTGTGTGTGTGTGTATGCGCACACTGTTAATACAGTTTGAATATAGGAATTGGGTGCTGTTCCTTAGCTTGTTCACTTACAATGGTGCTGCAGTACTTGAGCCTCAGCCCCTCTTCTGGCTTCATATTGTCTAAATGTGTGTATGTATGGGTGTGTGCTTTGTCTCTCTGTGTTTCCCAACGTGCCTATCGTTCTTTAAGATCTTCTTACTCTGTTGGACTGAGGGAAGGAAGAAGACAGGAAGAGAGAGAGAGGGGGAGAGTGCAAGCTCGTCTTCTCTCCCTTTTTCACTAATTTTTGCAGTTTATGAGGGAGCATGAAATAAACTAATAAACAAATAATCTAATCTTGGATGAAAGCTGTGAGACAGCGCTTGTTGTCTCTGAACAAGTGGCTGCTGTGTCTCCCTGTTTTAAATTTTCTAAGGAAACATTGGTTGATGGAGGCAGAAGATGGAATGTTTTAATTTAAATTCATCCTTTACCAACTGGATTCTGTAAAGGTTTATTTCCCCACTCCTACCTGAAAACTGGAAACATCAACAATTCAGCCTGCTTTTTCTTGTCTTGCTTTGCTCTCTGGTCTAGTTTCCTCCCTGTTCTCCACTTCCAGGCAGTGAAGCGGGAACCTCCTTGGGGGAAGACCGGGTTGGGAGGGGAGGCCATGGCCAGGGTTCGTCTTCCTCAGCCGTTTCTGATCCTCCAGGCTAACTGGAGGGGCTGTGGAGTTTCAGACACTGGACCAGAGCAGCAGGCCAACTGCTTCTCCCCACCAGGTGCTCACAGACTGGGCCTCCATGATTCTCCGGGTAGAAGTAAGCAATGGCACTCGGCCTCAGGATCTGGAGCGGTAAATGGGTCCCTTCCATGCCCACCCCTGGGTGAGCAACCGATTCCTCCCCACTACCCCAGAATGGACAGCGGGTCCCTCCATGCCCAACCCAGACCACGGACTCCAAGCCCAGTCCACGGCCACCAAAGCAGACCACCCCCACACACTTGCTGCTGCTCTGTTCGCCCCGCCTCTCCAGGTGGGAAGGGACAGAGGCAGAGCCCTGTAGCTGAAAGGAGAGCAGCCACAGGCAGTGGGAAGAACAGCCAGAAAAAAAAGGCTTACTGGAGCGGGAGTGAGGCTGAGGCTTGAGAAGGGCGGGGCTTGTTGAGGACAGAGCACGGGGTGGTGGGGCCAGGATGAGGAATGGAGGTGAGCGGTCTAGGACGGGACTTGGAGGGAGAGGTCCAGAGGGGAGAAGCCAGGGCACGGCCATGATGGTTCGGGGGTGGGGCTTGGGTCAGAACCTGAGAGGGCTCAGATGAAGCCAGAACATGAGGGTTCGTGGGCAGGGTGAGAACGCTGAACTGCTTCAGGGTGGTTCTGCCTGGGAGCAGTTGGCCCCTGAGAAGCTCCAGTGCGGCTGCCTTCCTCTGAAAGAGCGGCGTTTGTTCTGGGGCCTAGAGAACTGGGCGCGGCACTCTCGGCCTGTTGTGTGTTCACCCGTCCTGTAAGCTGCTGGCAGTGTTTCTTCATGGGGAAGCACCTGAAGGAGGCTATCTCTACCCAGACATTGCATGTGTGTGAGGAAGGCCCTTAGGCCTAAGCCAGGCCTCCAGAACCAGCTCCTAGTCAGAGGTGCACTTTTTAGCCTAGGCAGGCCTGGGGCCTGGTGTGTGGTGGCTGTGAAAGTGTGTGGAGAAGTGGGGCGGGCAGCTTCGTTTTTCTTCTTCCTGAAGGGCCTTCGGCCATGTTAGGCCTAAGCCAGGCCTCCGGAGCCAGCTCCCAGTCAGCGGTGAGCTTTCAGTGTAGGCCCGGGGCCTGGTCTAGAGTGGACAGGCACGGCAGCCCGCCCGCTAGTGCCTCCTCTTTCATTTTGTTTTATTTTCTTCCATCCATGCCCAGGGATGGCGCCGCCACATGAGGGAGCAGTCAGTGCAGTGGGCCTGGGCTGCTGCCCCTTCACTGTGAGGACTTGAGGGGTGGGAGGCAGGGCTTATGGGGTCAGAGATTGAGAGGGGCTGGGCGGAGCGAGGACACTGAACTGGTTCAGGGCAGTTGTGTCTGGGACCAGTCAGCCCATGAGAGGATCCAGTGCAGCCGCCTACCTCTGAGAGAGTGGTGTTTGTTCTGGGGCCCACAGAGCTGGGCAGGACACTCTCAGCCTGAGGCCATTTCTGTTCACCAGTGCTGTCAGGTGCTGGCAGTGTTTGTGAGGAGGCACCTGAAGGAGGCAGTTCTACCCAGATGCCAGGTGTGTGAGGAAGTCTGGAGCTCTTGAAGTAAAGTGGTGCTTCTTGACAGGTCTATACAAGGCATGGGCAGACGGTGGCTGTGAAGGTGTGTGAAGTGGGGCCTGCTCTTCCTGAACAGGCTTCGGCCACGTTGGGCCTAAGCCAGGCCTCCAGAGCCAGCTCACAGTCAACGGTGAGCTTTCAGGGTAGGCAGGCCCAGGGAATGGTCGAGAGTAGAGAGGCATGGCAGCCTGCCCTCCACCGCCTCCTCTTTATTTTGTTTTACTTTTCTCATTCCAGGCCCGAGGACGGTGCTGCCATGGCAGGAAGTGGTCAGTGCAGACTGGACCTGTGATGCTGCCCCTCCACCGCGTGACTTCCGGTCTCTGTCCGCTCTGGTAATGCTCCCTCTTCCCCACATCCTGTCTCTGTCTTCCCCTGTAATGCTCCCTGACCCTCACTTCTGCTCTATGTCCACTCTTGAAATGCTTCCCATCCTCATTTCTAGCCTCGGTCCACCCGGTAAAGCTCCCCGTCTCCTGTCCTCTCCCCTTCTCCTGTCCCTTCTGGTCTCCTATCCTCCAGGACTCCTGTCCACTCCCCATCACCTGTCCCCTCCCTGTCTAGTGTCCCCTCCCCGTCTACTGTCCTCTGCCTGTATCTTGTCCGCGCCTCATCTACTGTACTCCCCGTCTCCTGTCCCCTCCCCTTCTCTTGTCCCCTCCCCTTCTCCTATCCCCTACCATTCTCCTGTCCCTCCCCATCTCCTGTCCCTCCTCATCTCCTGTCCTCCTCATCTCCTGTCCCCTCCTCATCTCTTGTCCCTCCTCATCTCCTGTCCCACCACATCTCCTGTCCTTCCCCATACCCTGTACCTCCTTATCTCCTGTCCCTCCCCATCTCCTGTCCCTCCTCATCTCCTGTCCCTCCTCATCTCCTGTCCCCCTCGTCTCCTGTCCCCTCCTCATCTACTGTCCCTCCTCATCTGTCCCACCACATCTCCTGTCCTTCCCCATCCCCTGTACCTCCTCATCTCCTGTCCCTCCTCATCTCCTGTCCTTCCCCATCCCCTGTACCTCCTCATCTCCTGTCCCTCCTCATCTCCTGTACCCTCCCCATCTACTGTCCCTCCTCATCTGTCCCTCCTCAGCTCCAGTCCTTCCCCATCTCCTGTCCCTCCCCATCGTCTGAACCTCCCCATTGCCTCTACCTCCTCATCTCCTGTTCCTCATCTCCTGTCCCCCTCATCTGCTGTCCATCCCCATCTCCTGTACTCTCCTCATCTCCTGTCCCCGGTTTCCTGTCTCTCCTCATCTCCTGTCCCACCACATCTCCTGAACCTCCTCATCTTCTACCCTTCCTCGTCTCCTGTCCCTACTCATTTCCTGTCTCTGCCCATCTCCTGTCCCCCTCGTCTCCTGTCCACCCCGTCTCTTGTTCCCCCACATCTCTTGTACCCAACCCATCGCCTGTCCCTCCCCATCGCCTGTCCTGACTCATCTCCTGTCCCCTTCCCTTCTCCTGTCCCTCCTCATCTCCTGTCACCTTCCCATCTCCTGCCCTCCCCCCTCCCCGTCTCCTGTACCTCCTCATCTCCTGTCCCTCCTCATCTCCTGTCCTTCCTCATCTCCTGTCCCTCATCATCAACTGTCTCTCTTTATCTCCTGTCCCCTCTTCATCTCCTCTCCCCTACCCATCTGCTGTCCCTTCCTATCTCTTGTCCCCTCCCCATCTCCTGTCCCTCCTCATCGCCTCTCCCCTCCCTCCTCATCTCCCTCCTCACCTCCTGTTCCTCCTCATCTCGTGTCTCTCATCATCTCCTGTTCCACATCCTCACATGTCCCTCCACATCTCCTGTCGCTCCCCATCTTCTGTCCCCACCCTGTCTCCTGTCCCTCTGCATCTCCTGTCCCTCCTCATCTCCTGTCCCTCCCCATCTCCTGTCCCCTCCTCATGTCTTGTCCCTCCCCATCTCCTGTCTACTCCTCATCACCTGTCACCCTTGTCTCCTGTCCCATCTCATCTCCTGTCCCTCCTCTTCTCCAGTCCCTCTGCATCTCCTGTCCCTCCTCATCTCCTGTCCCTCTCGGTCTCCTGTCCCTCCCTGTCTCCTGTCCCCTCCCTGTCTCCTGTCCCTCCGCATCTCCTCTCCCTCCCCATCTCCTGTCCCCTCCTCATGTCCTGTTCCTCCACATCTCTTGTCTACTCCTCATCACCTGTCACCCTTGTCTCCTGTCCCACCTCATCTCCTGTCCCTCCTCTTCTCCTGTCCCTTCCCATCTCATGTCCCTCCTCATCTCCTGTCCCTCTTCAAGTTCTGTCCCCTCCCCATCTCCTGTCCCTCCCCATCTCCTGTACCTCCTCATCTCCTTTCCTACTAAATCTCCTGACCCCTCCCCATGTACTGTTCCTCCGCATGTCCTGTCCCTCCTCATCTCCTGTCCTCCTCATCCCCTGTTCCCTCCTCATCTCCTGTCCCCTCCCCATCTACTGTCCTGCCCCATCTCCTGTCCCTCCTCATCTCCTGTCCCCCTCGTCTCATGTCCCTACTCATCTCCTATAAATCCCCATCTCCGGTCCCACCTCATCTCCTGTCCATCCCCATCTCCTGTCCCTCTTCATGTCCTGTCCCTTCCCATCTCCTGTCCCCTCCCCAACTCCTATGCCCTCCCCATCTCCTGTCCCTCTTCATCTCCTGTCCCTCCTAATCTCCTGTCCCTCCTCATCTCTTGTCCCAACCGTATTCAGTCCCTCCCCATCTCCTGTCTCCTCCCCATCTCCTACCCCTCCCCATCACCTGTCCCTACTCATAAATTGTCCCCTCCGTGTCTCCTGTCCCCTCCATCTCTTGTCCCCTCCCCATCTCCTGTTCCTCCCCATCTCCTATACCCTCCTCATCTCCCGTCCCATTGTCTCCTGTCCCCTCCTCATCTCCTGTCCCCTCCCCATTTCCTGTCCGTCCCCATCTCCTGTCCCTCCTCATCTCCTGTCCCCCCTCATCTCCTGTTCCTCTTCATTTCCTGTCCCTCTTCATCTCCTGACCCTCCCCGTCTCCTGTCCCTCCTTTCTCCTTTCCCCTCCCCATCTGTGCGTCGTCATCTCCTGTCCCTCCTCATCTCCGGTCACCTCCCCATCTCTTGACCTCCCCATCTCCTGTCCCCTCCCCATCTCCTGTCCACCTCTTCTCCTGTACCTCCTCATTTCTTGTGCCCTCCCCATCTCCTGTCCCTCCTCATCTCCTGGACCCTCCTCATCTCTGGTCCATCTTCATCTCCTGTCCCTCCCCATCTCCTGTCCCTCGTAATCTCATGTCCCTGCTCATCTCCTGTCCATCCTCATCTCCTGTCCCTATTCATCTCCTGTCCATCTTCATCTCCTGTCCCTCTTCTACTCCTGTCCCTTCTCATCTCCATCCCTCTTCATCTCCTTTCTGCTCCTCATCTCCTGTCCCATAGCTGTCTCATGTCCCTAGTTGTCTCCTGTACCCTCCCCATCCCTGTCCCCACTCCATCTCCTGTCGTCTCCCCATCTCCTGTCCCTACCCATCTCCTGACCCTTCTCATCTCTTGACTCTCCTCATTTGCTGTCCCTCCTCATATCCTGTCCTCCTCATATCATTTTCCCTCCTCATCCCCTGTCCCTCCCCATCCCCTGTCCCTCCTCATCTCCTATCCTTCCTCATCTCCTGTCCTCCTCATATCGTTTTCCCTCCTCATCCCCTGTCCCTCCCCATCCCCTGTCCCTCCTCATCTCCTATCCTTCCTCATCTCCTGTCCCTCCTCATCTCTTGTTCCCTGCTCATTCCTGTCCCCTCTCCATCTCCTGTCCCTCCCCATTTCCTGTCCCTCTTCACCTCCTGTACTTCCTCATCTCCTGTCGCTCCTCATCTCCTGTACCCTCCTCATTCCTGTCCCCTCCTCGACTCCTGTCCCTCCTCGTCTTCTGTCCCCTCCCCATCTCCTGTCCCTCCTCATCTCCTGTCCCCTCCTCTACTCCTGTTCCTCCTCATCTCCTGTCCCTCCTTATCTCCTTTCCCCTCCCATTTCCTGTCCCTCCTCATCTCCTGTCCCTTCCTTATCTCCTGTCTCCTCCCAGAGATAAGGAGGGGACAAGAGACAAGGGTGGACAAGAGATGAGGAGGGACAGGAGATAGGAGGGGACAGGAGATGGGGAAGGGAAAAGAGACCAGGGGGACTTGAGACGGGGAGGGACAGGAGATGGGGAGGGACAGGAGATGGGAGGAGACAGGAGATGACGGGACAGGAGATGAGGAGGGGACAAGAGATGAGGGGGACATGAGATGTGGAGGGAGAGGAGATGTGGAGGGAGAGGAGACAGGGAGGGGACCATAGACAAGTGGGGACAGGAGATGGGGAGGGGACAGGAGAAGAGGAAGGGCAAGAAATGAGGAAGAACATGAGATGGGAGGGACAGGAGATGGGGAGGAGACAGGAGATGAGGACGGGATAGGAGATGAGGAGGGACAGGAGATGGGAGGGTCAGGAGATGAGGGACAGGAGACGAGGAGAAACAGGTGATGAGGAGGGTACAGGAAATAAGGAGGGACAGGAGATGAGGAGAGTCCAGGACATGAGGAGGGACAGGAGATGGGGAGGGGACAGGAGATGAGGTGGGAGAGGAGATTCGGAGGGTCCAGGAGATGAGGAGGGACAAGAGATGATGAGAGACAGGAGATGTGGAGGGTCCAGGAGATGAGGAGGGACAGGAGATGATGAGAGACAGGAGATGAGAAGGGACAGGAGACGAAGAGGGCCAGGAGATGAAGACGGACAGGAGATGAAGAGGGACAGGAGATAGGGAAGGACAGGAGATGGGTAGGGAAAGGAGATAGGGAGGGGACCAGGATATGAGGAGGGACAGGAGATGAGGATGCGCAGGAGATGAGGAGGGACAGGAAATGGAGAGGGACAGGAAATGGGAGGGACAGGAGAGGGGGAGGAGATAGGAGACGGAGTGGGGACAGGGCTGGGGAGGGGACAGGGGACAAGGAGAGACAGGAGAGAGGGAAGGGACAGGAGATAAGACAACCGGAGCTGCAGAGGTACAAGTGAATGAGAAGTACAGGGATGAGGAGGGACACGAGTTGAGGAGGGACAGGAAATGGAGAGGGACAGGAAATGAGGAGGGACAGGAGATGGGGTGGGAACAGGAGATGAAGAACAACAAGGGACAAGAGGGACAGGAGTAGGTGAGGGACAGGAAATGCAGAGGGACAGGAGATGAGGAAGGACAGGAGATGAGGAAGGACAGGGGATGAGGAGGGACAGGAGATGAGGAGGGGACAGGAGATGAGGAGGGACAGGAGATGGGGAGTGACAGGAGATGGGGAGGGGACAGGAGATCAGGAGGGGACATTATACGAGGTGGGACAGTAGATGAGGAGGAACAGGACATGAGGAGCATCCAGGAGATAAGGAGGGACAGGAGATGGGGAGGGGACAGGAGATGAGGAGGGACAGGAGACAGGGAGAGACATGAGACAGCTAAGGGACAGGAGATAAGGAACAGAAAGGAGACGAAGAGGGACAGGAGATGAGGAGGGACAGGAGATGAAGAGGGACAGTAGATGAATAGGGACAGGAGATGAAGAGGGACAGGAGATGAGCAGGGACGTGAGATTACGAGGGACAGGAGATGTGGAGGGACAGGAGATGGGGAGGGACAGGAGATGTGGTGGGACAGGAGATAAGGACCGACAGGAGATTATGAGGGCCCAGGAGATGAGGAGGGGGAGGAGATGGGGAGGGCACAAGAGATGAGCAAGGACAGGAGAAGAGGAGGAACAGGAAATGGGGAGGAGACAGGACACTGGAAGGGGACAGGAGACAGGCGGGAGACAGTAGAAAAGGAGGGACAGGAGATGGGGAGGGACATGAGATGTGGATGGACAGGAGATGAGGAGGGATAGGAGATGTGGTGGGGACAGGAGAATGAGAGGGACAATAGAAGGGGAGAGGGGAGGAGATGAGGAGGAAGAGGAGCAGAGGAGGTACAGGAGATGGGGAGGGACTGGAGATGAGGAGGTACCGGAGATGAAGAGGGACAGGAGATAAGGAGGGACAGGAGAAGAGGTGGGACAGGAGAAGGGGAGGGACAGGAGATGAGAAGGCAGGACATGGGGAGGGACAGGGCATGAGGAGGGACAGGAGATGAGGAGAGACAGGAGATGATGTGGGGACAGGAGATGGGGAGTGGACATGAGATGAGGAGGGGACAGGAGATAGGAGGGACAAGAGATGAGGAAGGGACAGGAGATGAGGAGGGCAGGGGATGGGGAGGGGACAGGAGATGGCGAAGGCCAGGAGATGGGGAGGGATAGGAGTCGAAGAGGGACAGGAGATGAGGAGGGACAAGAGATGAAGAGGGACAGGAGCTGAGGAGGGACAGGAGATGAGGAGGTACAGGAGATTGGGAGTGGACAGGAGATGGGATGGACAGGAGAAGGGGAGGCGAGAGGATAGGAAGAGGGAAAGGAAATGAGATTTAGGAGATTAGGAGGGACAGGAGATGAGGAGGGACAGAAAATGGGGAGGGGACAGGAGACAAGGAGCGTCAGGAGATTGGGAGTGTACAGGAGATGTGAGGAACAGGAGTTCGGGAGGTAAAGTGAATGGAAGGGATAGGAGATGAGGGGGGACAGGAGATGAGTAGGGACAAGAGATGGGATAGACAGTTGACATGGAGGGACAGGAGATGGGGGGGACAGAGATGGGGAGGGACAGGAGATGAGGATGAGACAGGAGATGAGGAGGACAGGAGAAAAAGAGGGACAGGGGATGAGGAGGGACAGGAGAAGGGGAGGGACAGGACATGGGGAGGGACAGGAGATGAGGAGGGACAGGGGATGAGGAGAAACAGGAGATGAGGAGAGTCAGGAGATCGGGAGGAGACAGGAGATGAGGAGAGACAGGAGATAAGGATGGGACAGGAGACGAGGAGGGGCAGGAGATGAGGAAGGGACAGGAGATGAGGTGGGGACATCTCCTGTCCCTTCCCCATCTCCTCTTCCCCCTCGTCTCTTGTCCCCTCCCTATGTCCTGTGCCTCGCTGTGTCCTGTCTCCACTTGTCTACTATACCCTCCCTGT
This sequence comes from Megascapheus bottae, assembly GCF_031878675.1. Lineage (NCBI taxonomy): Eukaryota > Metazoa > Chordata > Mammalia > Rodentia > Geomyidae > Megascapheus > Megascapheus bottae. Next base: position 5,749,740 of record NW_028327804.1, on the reverse strand, counting down.
CTCTTCCCCTCCCCACTCCTGTCCCTCCCCATCGTTTGTTCCTCCCCGTCTCCTGTCCCCCCTCGTCTCTTGTACCCTCCCCATCTCCTGGCCCCTCTTTTCTCCTGTCCCCTCCCCATCTCCTGTCCCTCCCCGTCTTCTGTCCCTCCCCCTCTCCTGTCCCTCCCTGTCTCCTGTCCCCCCTTTTCTCTTGGCCCCTCCCCATCTTCTGTCCCCTCCCGTCTCCTGACCCTCCATGTTTCCTGTCCCTCCCCATCTCCTGTCCCTCTCCAAGTCCTGTCCCTCCCTGTGTCCTCTTTGCTTCCCATATCCTGTCCCCTCCTGTCCCTCTCAGGGCCTGAGGATTGGTGGTTGCGGTCATTGTTGAGGACATCATTGATTCTCCAGTGTGGACGTTCTTGTGTACATCATTCATTCATCTTCCAGTATTGAGGGCTTCTCCACCTTGTACTCTCCATATCAGGATTTTGTCTAGATTTTGGGGCACGCCTCCCCAGCCAGACAAGCACCTTGATGCTGAGCCATGTTTCCTATTGGTCTCAGGAAGCCTTCATTGCCTCAAGCCTGGCCCAGGATCTGCCTCATGAGGAGGTTGGTGGGGTAGCAGAAGGTGGAAGCAGAAAGTGTGGTCTACATGGCTTTTTCTTTTTTTCCTTCTGTCAGCTATACCCCAGATCCTGCTCAGCAGAAGAGAGGCCTCAGGATGTTGAGCCTTTATTCTCAGAGACTCCTTTCCCTTTAGGTGCTGTGATAAGAAAAGATGAAGAATCCAGAACCTTGAATCAATCAGTCGTAAGTGTAGGACCTGGGTGTACACTCAAATGTAGGATGGGCTGTATGGATCCCAACACATGTTGCTCCCAGCCCACATCTTGCATAGCGCATGGGGGTTAGGGTGTGAGGGGATGTGAGGAAAGCATTGTTTTTTGCCAGGTGTTGGTGGTCTGTAATCCTAGTTGCTAAGGGGTCCAAGATCTGAGGTTTGCAGTTCACACCTAGCCCTGGAAGGAAAGTTCTTGAGTGTCTTTATATCCAATAATGGGTAAAAAAGCTAAAGTGGAGCTCAAGTGGAAGAACATTAGCCTTGAACCAACATTTGTCAGGAAGAACACCTAGGTCCTAAGTTCAAGCCCCAGGACAAGCACAGAAAGATTTTTGTTTTTATTGTATAGGTCCAATACTCATTTTATTAGACACACAAAGGTATTTTAATTTCTGATTGTTGAATTCCTGTGATATTGTGTTCCAGGGTATCTCACAAGCTTGGCAAGCACCTCAGCCTTTGATTTTCACGATTTCAAGCCTTTGCTGCATGCTGTCTTCTCGTGACTATAGGCACTTTGAGAAGAAAATGCACAGCGTAAGGGTAAAATGTGGAGAGATTGGAATCAGGTTTAGTGGGTATGGCCCAATGTAGAATGGCCTGGATGGGTTCCATTTGAACTTGTTCTGGTGAACTCATGCCTTGCCCAGGCTTCTGGCCTCTCTCCAAGTGTGATCAAGTTTTCATCTATACTTTGATCATCCTGGGGCCTGGAGAAGTGGGTGAGGGCATGTGTGAGGAAGGGTAGTCACTCCCTTCCTGCTTGGTGAGTTGGTGCTTGTCAGGACAACTTTGGTGACCCTAGGCCCCTACCCGGGTCTCTGAATCTTCATTGTGATTTCACATCTGCTTTTGGTCATGTCCTTCTCAGTGCCTGTGGGTTGGGGCTGAGGGAATGCGGGAAGTTTCATTTGTAATTACATAGGTCATAGACACATTTTGTTCAACGTATCAATGCATTTAAATTTCTTTTTGTGAATTTAAATTTTATCGTGTTTCATGGCCTCCTACCACCTAGGCAAGCACCTCAACCCTGAGCCTCACCCCTTTCTGTCTAGTAACTCAATCAGTTCCTTTAGACTGATGTTATATGTCCGTTTTCGAGTAGGGGCTTCTGTGTGACTGTTTCTGTTTTGTCTTCCTCTGACAGTATACAGGATCCCACTGATCTGTGGAGCAGTTGTAGCATCTTCACCCTTCGTTGTGTGTTGATTTCTTCTGACCGTGAGTACTTTGGGGGTAAAACTTGCTGAGTATCAGGAAAAAATGTGGAGTCCAAACACTGGGAATTTTGTCTCAAGAATCTGATTTTGTGGTCTAATGTTGAAGTGGCCTGACTGATACCTCCTACCCCTAACCTGCTTTCATAGACTCATGCTAAATTTATGTCTCTAACCTCCTGTCTTCAGTCTGTATCAGTTTTTATCTGTACTTCCAGTCATGTTCATGCCAAAGCCTGGTGAATGGAATGAAGACACCTGTGAGGAAGGGCAGTCTATGCATTCCTGCTTGTTAAGTTGGTACTTGTCAGAACACCTTTTGCCACAGCAGGCTTATCCTAAGTCTGTATCCTCAGCTCTGAGTCTTCACTGAGCATTTAGCAATGTCCTGTATATGGCATGGGGGTTGGGAGTGAGGGGATATGTGACAGATGTTTATGTTTTCATTATATACATCTTACATACACTTTTATTAGGCATTCCAAGGTATTTCCATTTGCATGGGTGAATTCCAGTGGTAGTATGTTCACAGGCTAGGTCAGCAACTCGACATTAAGCCCTCCATGTTATGCCTCAGAAGTGGGGTTTTGTCAGGTTTCTAATAAGAATCGTTGGAGGGAAGCAGAAGGCATATCCTAGCACTTTCCTTCTCTGTCAGACCTTCCAGGTCTTGTTTATCCTTTACCAGGCTCCTGAATGCCTAGCCTTTGTGGTGCGTTGCCTTCCTCTGCTTCTGTGCACTCTGAGGAGAAAATGTACCCAGTGTCAGAAGACCAACTGGAGAGGGGCCAGGAGCCTGGCCTAATGGTAGAATGCTTGCCTAGTACCATGCACAGCAAAAAGGCAGTCTTTGGTACCACAGACAGAAAAAGCCGGAAGTGGTGCTGTGACTCAGCATGGGAGTTAGAATGAATTTTGTGGTCATGGTTCAGAAACAGGTTCGAGCAAGTAGTGGATTTTCTGTTATCCTTACATAGCAGGTTAATAAGTTAGGGTTAGTGTTAAGTGTTACAGAAAGATAGGGATTTATGTTTAGTGAATGGGTTAATGTTATGGATCTGGTAGTCGTTGTGGAAAAGATTGGCATTTGCATTATGGAATAGGTCAGGTTTAAGGTTGGGGCAAAGTGTAGGGAATATGGTAGACAAAATGTGAGGTTTGGGATGTAGTGGAGGAAAATGTTCTAAGAAAGGTTCAGGAAAGGTTGAAGGTCAGGGAGCTTGTGAGGAAGAACTTTATGGGATGGGTTAGGGTTTGGATATGTTATGGAATGGTCTTCAAAGTGTGTTAGGGAACAGGTGAGGAGCAGAGAACTTGTTAGGAAAGGGGTTATGTAGGTTCTGGGAGTGGGTTAGGATTGTATAAAGTGTTAGTTAGGCAGTTACATATGGATTGGGGCTAGAAGATGGTCTAGGGTGAGGCATAAGATTGGTGGTGCATTACAGTAATTTGTTAGGGTATGAGGTTGGGTTAGGGCACCTATTAAGATGTGAGTATGGCAGAGTTAGAGTATATAGCGGGGTACATGTTAGGGAGCATGTTAAGATAATGTTTGGTTTAAGGTACCTGTTAGGGTTCGGGTTTAGTTTACATGTTAGGGCATGCATTGGGGGTAGGTTTTGGGTACATGTGAGGGCACTTACGTGATTTAGAGTGTGTGTTTGGGTACTTGATTCTGTATGTATTTCATTTTTAGGGTATATGTTAGGGTACAGTTTACAGTTATGGTAAATGTTAGGGAATTTTAGGATTAAGGCTCCTGTTAGGGATAGGACACATATTAGATTATATGTTAGAGTACACTTGGGGTACACGTTAGGGTGCCTGTAAGGGTGGTTTTGAGTACTGCTAGGATACTTGTACTTGTTAGGCAGGGTGGTACATGTTAATGATTAAAATACATTTTAATGTTACAGTATATTGTGTGGTACATGATAAGGTATGGGTTAGGGTACATGTCAAGGTGTGAGTATGGGCAAGAGTTAAGATGCATGATGTAGTGTATGTTAGAGAACATGTTAGGATACATATTAGGGTTAGGGCAAGTTCTAGGATATGTGTTACATGATGCCTTTGGGGTACATGTTAGGTGCATATATAGTCTAGAGTTTGTATTAGTGGTTAGGGTACATATCAGGATAGGTATTAAGTTTAGGGTACATGTCAAGGATATATGTTAGTGTATTGGTTACATTTAATACGAGTTGTTAGGGTATTGGTTAGTGTTGTGGTTTTGGTTAATATTAGGTCATGCTTGGGTATGTGTTGGGTTACATTTGGATACATGTAGGATGCTTGTAAGGGTACCTAGTCTTAGAGTTCATGCTAAAAATCTAGGATATGGTTAAGGTATGCATCAGGTTTAGGACATATATTAGTGTATTTGTTGGGGTAACTGTTAGAGCATGTGTTAGGGTACATCGGGGGTATATGTTAGGATGCATTTAAGGGTACCTATATGCGGTAGGGTACTAGCTACTCAAGAGGCTGAAATCTGGGGCTGGGAGTTTGGCCTAGTGGTAGAGGGCTTGCCTAGCATGCATGAAGACCGGGGATCAATTCCTTGGTACCACATACATAGAAAAAAGCCAGAAATGGTGCTGAGGCTCAAGTGGTAGAGCTCTAGACTTGAGAAAATCCAAGGACTCTGCTCAGGCCATGAGCTCAATCCCAGGACTGGAAAAAAAAATTCGACACTGATGTCTCTTTTATGCCTTGCCATAGAAATTAATACATATCAAGTTATATGGCCGAGTGGTAGAGTGCATGTCTAGGATGCATGAAGCCCTGGATTTCCACAGAAAAAGCCAGAAGTGGTACTATGGCTCAAGTGGAAGTGCACCAACCTTGAGCCAAATTAGCTTAGGGACATTATCCAGGCCCTGAAACCAGAAGTGGAGCTGTGGTTCCAAGTGATTTAACTCTGGACTTCTGAAAAAGAGCCCAGGATCACTGCACTACCCTGAGTTCAAGCCCAACCACTGGAAGAAACAAATCCATAAATAGAATGGGCACCAACTGTGCACTTTGCTTCCCAGGCTCAATTTGAACCAGGATCCTCTCCATCTCAGTGTCCTGAGTGGCTAGGATGACAGCTGTGATCTGGAGGAAAACAGCTTACACATGTGTTGCTTATTTTATTGTGCACAAGTGCTGGAATCTTGGAAGTGTGCATGATCCCAGGCCAGGGTTCTGCAAGAACTTGTGCCTCCCACTGTTTCTTTCTATATTTATAGCTACTTTTTTTCTTCATGGTTGTTTTCATTTCTGTGGTACTGGAGAATTGAATCCAGGGCCTCATCCATACAATGCAAACACTGTGCCATGAAGAATAATCCAAGCTGCCAAATGTTTCTATACTAATATTTATTTATACATACATTATTTATGAAGTGCTTTTGGGAGATCTCAAGCAGGCAATTTTTATGTGGGTGGGGTGTGAGCCTAGGATCTCAGGGCTTAGACACTGATCCAGGCTTTTAGGGGCCCAGGATAGACAGCCATGGATGCCCTTACAGCTTTTCCAGTCATTAATTGGAGATCAGAGTTTCTCAACCTAGGTATCTGTGGTTGAAGCCTGTCATTCTATATACTTACAGTTTTTAGCCTGAGTAACTCCATCTTAGCCTAAGGAACTCCATCTTATTTGAACAGCCATTCTGTTATGTATGTAAAAGTATAAAGTGGCCTTGCCTGAAAAAGAAAAACCAAAATAAAAGTTGTTATTTAAGTTCAAATGGACTTGGCTATGAAGAGAAACAAAACAGTTTCAAAAAACAGTCGGTTTTCAATAACAAGGCCCAGTAACAAGGTCGGGACAGGCCAGGTGGAGACATCCAATCAATAGAAACCCATATGTAACGTATTTTGCAACCAATCAGTCTTTAGCAGATAATTAATTTTGGTAAACTTATAGATTGTGGTTTTTCCCTTAAAAAGCTAGCCTGTAAGCCTGGGATGGGTCTCTCTCTCCATAGAGGGGACACTGACTGGTCAGTATAATTCTCAATGCTTGGTTCGTTCCTTTGATCATGAACACTAACACTTGTGAGGCTGATATATGAGGATCTGGGTTCAAAGTCAGGCAGGAGAGAGAAGCCCCTGGGAAACTTTTGTCTTGAATCAATCATACAGAAACTGGAAGTGGAGCTCTGCCTCAGTGTGAGTAAGTGCTGAAAGTCTGCTCAAAAAGCCTTGTGTCAGCACCCAGGGCATGAGTTCAAACTCCACAATGGAAATAAACCAACAAGGTAAATGAACACAAACCCAGGATTTGAACCCCAATCCCCAGGATCTCAGTGTCCTGAATAGCGAGTATAGAAAAGGGCCCTTGATTCTTTCTTCTGTAATGAGCCCTGAAGAGACGGAGAGTGTGGCTGTGGATCCAAGTGATTAATAATGGACTTCTGGAAATGAGCCCAGGGTGAGCGCCCAGAGCCTAAGTTCAAGCCCCACAAAAGGCAGAAAAAAAATATAACAGACACTGACCTGGGACTTTGCAGCCCAGCCTGGGTTTTAATAGCCTTTCTCTGGATCTCAGTATGCGTAGCTGGGGCAGCAAAAGGCCTCTGACACTTTATCTGAAACAAATTATTTAGGCACCAGAATTGGAGCTCTGCCTCAAATTCATTAGCTCTGGACTTCTGGGAAGTAACATAGAGTCAAGCCCCACAACTGGCAGAAAGATAAAAGTAAATGGGCATGGAACAGGACCTCTGCTGCCCAAGCTAAATTTTAACCACTAGCCTCTTGATCTCATAGTCCTGGAAGAGCCAGGGAAGAAAAGGGGCCTTGACGGTTTCACAATTAAATCAAACAAATGCGTGTGTGTGTGTGTGTGTGTGTGTGTGTGTGTGTGTGTACGCATGCGCACGTGTGTGTTTTGTTTTGTTTTCTCTTCCTGGGATGTGACCTTAAACCCAGGGCCAAGGTGCTGAGCCTGAGCTCTTTGGCTCAAGGATATCAAGGAATGGGTGCCTTTGCAGTTTCTCTGTCATTAATTACAGATTAGAGTGTCTCTGCCCAAGGCACTGTGGCTGAGGCCTGACATCCTGTCAGGAGCCAGAAGAGCCCAAGGCCAGCAACAAGCCCTCAAGAAAGAACTAGCAGAACAAATTTAATCCTATCACAGACCTTGTACTTCACAAGCCAGGCTAGATTTGAACCAGGGTTCTCTGGATCTCATCACCCTGAGTAGTAGGGGAACAATGGTCCCCTGACACTCTGATCTCTAACTATTGATGAATTCTAATTTCTGGAAATTACTGCCACCAACTCAGATAAACAGAGCTGGTGGTCCTTTATTTACCTCGGCACTACACTGAACTAATTGGATAGTAGTGTGTAGCCCCAATTTCCTACTCATCGGGGTTTTTGAAGCCAAAAACCACACATAGGTGGTGTGACTGTGCAAAAATACAGGTAAATAAAATTTATGAATTGGTAATTTTAGACAGGTTACAGATGATAAATGTTAGCCCAATTATAGATAGTAAATTTAGAGACTATAGATAAACAATGCATGCTAAACAAATAATCTAGGCACTGCTGGCAAATGAATAATGGGTATGTACATAAACAAATCTAAGGACTACGGTTAAGTAAATAATAATGAGTGCTTACTTGTGGGGGAAACTACTTTTTTTTTTATTGGTCCTGGGGCTTGAACTCAGGACTGGGCATTGTCCTTCGGCTTTCTCAAGGCTAGTGTTCTATCACTTGAGCCACAGCACTACTTCTGGCTTTTGTGTGTGTACGTGGTACTGAGGAATTGAACCCAGGACTTCATGCATGCTAGGCGAGCACTCTATGACTAGGCCACACTCCAGGCCTGAAGGGAACTATTAAGAGAAAGTTTACATTTCACATTACTTTTTATCAGTGACTTATCAGGGGGACATGAGATTCAGATCCCAGGTAATTCTCTTTCCCTTCACAAGGATTTAACTGCTTTTGGTCGTGTTGCCTCTTTTACTTTTTCTTTTTTAACTCTCTTTTGGCTTATTTGCTTTTATGTTATTTGAGGGCTTTATGCCTCCCCACTGTTTCTTTTTTGTTGTTTTGTTTTGTTTTTGGTGGGTCATGAGGCTTGAACTCTAGGCCTAGGCGCTGTCCCTGAGCTCTTCAGCTAAAGGCTACCACCCTAATCCTGGAGCCACAGCCCCACTTCCCATTTTCTAGTGATTAATTGGAGGTAAGAGTCTCACGGTCTTTTGTGCCTGGGGTTAGCTTTGAACCATAATCCTCAGATCTCAGCCTCCTGAGTAGTAAGGATTACAGGCATTAGCCATCATGCCAACTTTTACTTCCTTTTTTGGCAAACCTGTTTCTGTCTTTAAAGGCTAATTGGCTGCCCTGGGAACTTGAAGGGCAGGTTTTCCTTAAAATATTGCCAAGCGTCAGGAGATCAGGGGACCTACCATTGTATTTTTGGCCCCAGCTTCTGGCTAGGAGCCCGGATGACTGTGACTCTGATGACCTTACTTTATTTATTATCTCCAGCATCTGTCTGGGAGCCAGGGTGGATGTGACTCTGGTGACTTTGTTTTTCTCATGGAATATATCACAGTTTCCTAAGTTATTACAAGTACTTATTCAGGCCCTGGAAGTGGAGGCCTGGCTAAAAGTGGTTAGCGTTGCACTTCTGGAAAGGAGCCCAGATTCAGCTGCCGGGTCCTGAGTTCAAGCCCCACAACTGGCAGAACACTGGACTAGGCCCTGGAGTTTGGCCTAGTGGTAGAGTGCTTGCCTAGCATGCACGAAGACCTGGGTTTGATTCTTCAGTACCACATATATAGATATGGCAGAAGTGGTGTCGTGGCTCAAGTGGTAGAGTGATGGCCTTGAGGAAAGCCCAAGGACAGTGCTCCTGCCCTGAGTTCAAGCCCCAGATTGCCAAAAACAAAAAGAAGCCTGAACCTTGATCTTGGCACATTGGGCTGGATTTGAACCTCATTCCTCTGGATCTCAGTGACAGGCGAGAGTGGGGTGCATATGGATTTCTGTTCTTTGGACTTTTTTTTCAATATCAAGTATTCAGCTCCTGCTCTAGGCCCTGAGTTCAATTTCAAGGGCTGTATAAATAAATAAATGCATACATACATACAAACAAACAAAAATACATAAGTATATAAATGAGCTTGGAGAAAAAACTTTGTAGCCTATGCTAGGTTTAAAGTGGCATCCTCTGGATCTGTGTACTGAGTAACTAGGGACATCAATGGCTCCTAACACTTTCATGTCTAGTGAATTAAGCAGAAACCAGAAATGGGGCTGTAACCTAAGTGAAGAGGGCTGGGCTACTGGGAAAGAGGCCCAGATCAGTGCCCAGGCCCACAGTTCAAACCCCACAACAGGCAGAAAGAAAAATAAAATGGGCAGGGACTTGAAACTTCACAGCCTGGGCCGGGTTTGAAGTGTAACCCTCTCTATCTCAGTGTAGTTAGGAAAGCTAAGGCCTCTGACATTTTGATCTCCAATTAATCATTCAGGGGCTGGGTCATCCAGGATGGGACTTTGGGGGTGGACAGGATGTGATCTACGCTGTTCCAGGGACCACAGACTGAGATCCTGGAGGAATCAGCTTATATGTGGCTCCCTTTGGGTGGCCATTTGTAACTTTACACCCTGGCTTCTGAGGAATGAGTTATTTTCAAGGCCTCCTAGAAGATCAGAGGGGAGTGGAGGCTGACCTATGGAACTCGATGAGTCCAATTCTGGGGCTCCAGGTCAGTGATCACACAGCAGCATTCCAGACACCACAAGAGTTGAAGTCAAGCTGGTAATTTTTGTGGGCAGCCTTGGAAGCAACCACCTGTCTCTTAGCTTGACTTTTCTAAACATCCAAATGGGTTAGTCCATCAAGGGGGATAACTTAATCCAAACCAAATGTTCAATAACACCATTAACAGTGAAGACCAAAGTGAAATGAAATGATGTCATTCTGTGAAAATGGATGTTAGCACACAGAGAAAAAAAATCAGTGGAGAATGAGATCACATTTTGATGATAATCTTAAGACAAGCCAAGTGTTGGCCATTTATCTGCCCTCCTCCATTTAATAGAATGTAATCAATGGATGTCTTTAAAGTTTTTATCTCATTTAATTTATATAATAAACACATGTAGGGAGCTTATTTAGTGCCAGCCACAATTGTGAGCCCTGTACTCATAATGACCCATTTAATCTTCATCTCAATTCTAGGCAATAGATATTATAATTACAGTTTTATACATGAAACTAAGGCACAGAGAGGTTTAGTAATTGGCTCAGGGGCACACAGAAGTAATGGCAAAGATGAGATTCAAATCCAGCTAGCTTCTACGGCTCTAAAATTCATGCTCTTCATTTTTCTAAGAAGACTATTTTTAGGGACCATAAATAACAGTACAAATATACAGATGAGAAGACAACAACGACAACAACAAAAAAACAGAAACAACCCTGGGGAATTCGTTAGTAGTGTGTTTTTATTCCTTCCTATTTTAATATTAATTGTAAGAGTTTCATATTTGTGAGGCACATGTTGAGGTTGTGATTCACACATCTATTGAATAATGATCAAGTCAAGCTACTTTAATTTATCCAACATCTCAACATAGATCATATACAGCTCTCCTGAAATCTGTGAAAAAAATTGCTGTACACATCCCAGGGCATCACAGTACATGGAAACTGATTTCTTCCATCTAGCTGGAAATGCACATTCTCTATCTTTTCTCTATCTTTTTTTACTTTTTTTGGTGCTGGTTGTGGGGCTTGAACTCAGGGCCTAAGCACTGTCCTTGCACTTCTCTCAGGGCTGGAGCTCTACCCTTGAGCCTCAGCACCACTTCCAGCTTTTCTTTTCTATGTATGTGGTGCCAAGGAATCGAACTCGGGTCTTCGGGCATGCTAGGCAAGCACTCTACCACTAGGCCAAACTCCCGGCCCCCACTCTATGTTTTTTAACATCAAATATTTTTGACATTGATATTTGGGAGAGTGAAAATAAGGCAGAAGCAATGAATGAGCACTTACAGAATGTAATTCCATGTTAAATTGAAATTCCTAGTACAAGAAAGAGAACATAGACATTTGGGTTTCCATGTAGAGATTTGATGATGGTGATCTTGCTCAAGGGTGCAGCTGTTCTTTCACCTACCTGAGACAGGATAGGTATGTGCAGAGTGGTGTGAACATACATCCTAACTCGGTATAGCAGTAAAGATTCCACTTATGGGAATAAAGCTAACCGTGGCGTGTATTGGGCTTTGGCAGTAACATGGTAATGTCTTGAGTTTCCTAGAGAATCTTTCCCACTCTTTCCTATGTCATGCTCTTCTCAATGGAAAGAATGGCAGTTGGTGACTGTGGTTCACTCTTATAATTTTAGCTACTCTGGAGGCTGAGATCTGGAAGACAGAGGTTCAAAGACAAAAATGGGCTTTTAGAAAAGTCTTTAAAAATCCATTATCAACTAATGAGCAAAATAGCTGGGCAGGAGGTGTGGTTTGAGTGGTAGAGTGCCAGCTCTGAACCATGCATGAGACTATGAGTTCAAGCCCCAGGACTGGCAATAATTTTTTTGAGGAGGGGCCAATCCTGGGACTTAACTCAGGACCTGAGCATTGTCCCTGAGCTCCTTTTGGATCAAGGATAGCACTCTACCACTTGAGCCACAGTGCCACTTCTGGCTTTAACTGAAATAAAATTAATCATTCAGATACCAGAAGTTGGGCTGGATCAAAGTGGCTTGCAATGGACTTTGGAAAGTAGCCCTGTGTCAGCATCACACAACCCACCAGAAATGAAAGAAAGAAAAAGAAAGAAAGAAAGAAAGAAAGAAAGAAAGAAAGAAAGAAAGAAAGAAAGGAAAGAAGAAAGAAAGAAAGATTATTTGAACTCTGATCCTCTGCATCTCTGCATCTGTTCAGCTAGGGCAGGAAAGGGCCCCTGATACATTTATCTCAAATGAATCATTTAGGTGCCAGAAATGGAACTGTGGCGCAAACTGGTTTTCTCTGGACTTCTGGAATGCAGCCCAGGGTCTGTGCCAAGGCCCTGAGTTCAAGCCCACAACAGGCAGAAATATCAAACAAAAGGGGCACGGACTGTACAGCCTGGTCTGCATTTGAACTTCAGTTCTCTCAATCTCATTGTCCTGAATAACTAAAACAGAAAAAGGGCCCTTGTCACTTTCATCAAATATATACATATATAATTTTATTTCATATAATATATAACATTTGTAGGTTATTTTTTCAGAATGCTGCTCTGTTCTTTATGTATCTCTGTATTTAGATGTTTTTATATATGTGAATTTATATTTATACTGTGTATGAAAGGAAGTATTTTGGACAGTACACACACACACACACACACACACACACACACACACACACACACATATATATATATAGTTTCTTTTTTTGGTGGGACCTGAGCCTTGAACTCAGGGTCTAGGTGCTTTGCCTAGTCTTGGGCTCAAGGAAGGGGACATGAAATGACTCTATTGAAAGGAATTTCCTAGCTTGGTGCCTTTCATCCTAGTTACTTAGGAGCTTCACCAGTACAAATACACTCATAGTTACACAAATACATGGAGGTACTGGCTTTGTTAATGAATGTATTGTGTTTATTCATTTATATTTTGTTTTATGTCTTACCAATCCTCAGAGTTGAACTCAGGAACTGGGCTCTTTCTATGAGCTCCTTTTGCTCAATGCTGCCATTCTACCCTTGGCTTTTTCTGTGATTCACTGGAAATAAGAGGGTCATGGACTTCCCACCTAAGGCCCCAGAGGCAAGAAGGCAGAGCCAGGTTCCTCAGTGGGGTTCATGGAAGCAGTAAAGGGCCCGGCTTCTCTACTTGGAGTGGGGAGTTGCATGGACACAGTTCATGGGCTTCCCCCAATTCCAATGATTTGAAGGATCTGGGAAGGTAAGTGCCCTTGCCTAGGTAGAAGATTGAGCTTGTAATCTCACAACTTCAGAGGAAAAACCCAACTCCCTGCCACCACATTGCAGGCCACTTCTCGGTGCCCCTCTCTGGATCCACCTCACCATGGCAAAGCTCATCACATCTCAGGGCCCGGCTTCCCCTGCCCAGTTAATGAAAAACCTGACACTGTGGAAACAATGTTGCAAACCATTCAGTTTCCTTCTAATACTAGCTCCTGAAAATTTCTCTTTTAGTTCGAGATTGGTCCCTGATGTCCCTTTTATACTTCTCTGTGCTTAAGCACTGTTATTACATCGAGAATATAAGCTTCACATATTGCTTAGGAAGCCTATAAAGTTTTTTAAAACATTTCCCTGAGGCTTCAGCTTCCCTCTGATAGTTTGGAGAGCATTTTATTGAAAAACCCGACTTTGTGAAAGCAATGTTGCAAATAATTCATTCTCTGCCAAAGTGGGCTTCCCTGGCAGACAATGAAGTTGTGTTTTAGCTTGCTTCTCGGTGGAATCTGTGCACTCTGCCTGCTCATCTTGCAGACCTAATTCTGTGCACCCATTCTGCCTTTGGGCAACTGTTGTATAAGGTTCAAATAAATGCTTCCAAGGAAGAGTTCTTCCTGGTGATACAGCTAGAGGATGGATGCGGAACACTTCCTGTTTAGCCCAGGATTGGACAATGGTGTCCCTTTCACATTAGTATATGTGCAAGAATTCTAATGACATTTAGAATGTAAGTAAGCTCCTTATCACATATTGCTTAGGAAGCCTCTATAGAGTTTTAATATTTGAACTTTCAAAACGCTCTTGGACACAGGTTATAATCTTAGAGCCTGAGAGGCTGGGCAGATGGATTTGCTACACTTTGAATCTGGCTCCAATCTGGGATAAATCAGTGTTCAGTTTTCAGAGAACTCCTTCAAAATGAACAAATAGGGAAAATAGTTTTAGCAAACCTCACATTTTTATCACTCAAATTTCCTCTGCTCAACAATAAGATGTTATGGGCTCCATTGCACATTCCCATCATTTTTTTTAAACCACAACCATTCTTCAACAGTTTAGCCAGAGCATGTCTCAGCAGTCTGAAGTCAGAGGAAGGAGTTAGCCAGAGTGTGTCCCCCTATGTGAACAGGGGGACCGAAGTCTGCACCTGGGGATAACGTTGTACCCAGCAGCACAGTCCCAGCCAAGTGGTGAGGATGAGTGTGGCAGCCACTGAAGGCCAGGAGAAAAATGTCTCTTAGTGCCCAAGCTCTCTTTCTATGTAGTCATTTCAACAGGAATTCCTCCAGTCTGCTTCGTCCAAGCACTTTCTTTTTTAACCCTGGCTTGAAGTCAGGGTCTGAGTACTGTCTTTGGACTTTCTCAAGGCTAGAGCTCTTCCACTTGAGCCACAGAACCACTTCCGGCTTTTTTCTTTGTATGTGGTACTGAGGAATCGAACCTGGATCATTGTGCATACTGGGCAAGCACTCCACCAGTAGTCGAAACTCGCAGCCCATCCAAGCACATTTCTAACATCAGGATACTTCTTGTCATCCCCGGCACCCAGGTGCCACTGAGGAGCGTAACAAATATCTACACATATATTTTCATAAACCTATGTTAACCATCATTTGTATTTTTGTATTGTATTTTTTAATTTAAATTTTTTTGTATTTGTATTTCTTTAACTTGCCTTAATGCTTCTGTATATCTGCTTGCTAAAACCATGAAAAATGCAACTGCTGTCCTTGTGGCTAATCTACAACCACCCATTTGTCCTTGGGTCCCAGACACTGAGCTACAGTCTAGCAGGGAGTATACACATTCCAAGAAGGGAGCTAGAGATAGTAGCCATCTGGTACCTACAAGGTCAGACTTGTCAGGGCTGGCAAACTAGGGCAAATGTCAACCAATTACAAGTCCGTTACCATTGAGATCCCCCTAGACTCATATCTGGCCTAAAACCCTCCTCCTAAAATGACAGCCAGCTAGACTGACCAATGATTAGCCATGACCCCTTTCCTGCTTTGTATTGCACCAATCATTTAATGAAATTATAGTATAAATTTCCCATGTGGTGTATTGATTTGCTGCTATCACTTACTTGGGCCTTCCCCCTACCAAAGTATGTATAAAAGGTGCTGTAATCTTGTGCTCGGGGCCTTTGGTCTGCACTCGACTATCAGTGCGCAGAGACCCGTGCTCGAGCTTGTCAATAAACGACTCATTGCAATTTGCATTGATCCTTGGTCTCTGGCAATCGGGGGGGGGGTGCTTCAAGTTTCTGGGCACAATACCCCCCCACTCCCTCCACTCCCTCATATCAGCACCCAGTTGCCCTTCTTGGCAGAATCTGGGTCGATGTCCCCATTTCCTCATTCCAGCACCCAGATTCCCGGCATGCCAGGCCCAGGTCCTGACCCCTTTCATTGAGGGAAGAACCCAATCCCCAGAGACAGTTTCCCAGGTGTGCCCCCATTCATTCATGTCAGTACCCGATTTACAGAGGGACAGGCCGGAGGTCCTGACCAATTCGTTCCTGTCTGTACCTGAAAGCCAGGACTGAATTTCCTGTCCCCAGTCATTCACATCAGGACTAGATCCACAAAGACA
Organism: Megascapheus bottae; assembly: GCF_031878675.1. Classification (NCBI taxonomy): domain Eukaryota; kingdom Metazoa; phylum Chordata; class Mammalia; order Rodentia; family Geomyidae; genus Megascapheus; species Megascapheus bottae. The sequence continues at coordinate 5,734,160 of NW_028327804.1, read as the reverse complement.
GGCACTGGGGGCCAGCCCACATTCCCTCGTGCCAGCACACCCATCCATGGTGTGACAAGACCTGAGGTCTCCCACAGGCAGAGTCACTCATCTGGGCTTCCTCTCCCTCCCCACTGTACTGACATGCTAGCACCACTTATGCCAGTCCACCCTGAAGAGGGACCTGAACACAACAGCTGTCTCAGCCCTACCTCAAGTACAGGAAAATAAGGGCAAATGTAGGAGGTTGTATCTGTTGTGATGTTTCTGTCATCAATGTCTACAGCAAGGGAGACTGATGTAAAATCCTCAAACACACAAGACTCTGAAACAACTTCAGCATTCAATAAGATACCGCCATGTTGGTAGAATACTCTGAAAACTCAGTCACAAAAACGAATGCCTTTGTCAAGCCCCCTCCCCACAACGTGTCCTCCTCAATCCAAGCGTGATGTGATTAAGTTTTTCACGGGGCCTATAGAACTTGATTTGGCCTGGAATTATGATGAGTTTCCACTTAAAAAATTATCATTCAACACAGAGCTTTTGGTTTTGAGATTTAGCTGGAATATTTAATTTTCTTTATCTCACCAGGTCAGTGTAAGGTCAAACGGACAAGAGCATTGGTTCTGTGTGCTCAGCTGCTCATGTTTTTCTTTGCCTGTTTCTGGGCAGAACTGAAGAGACAAATCCTTTTTAGATGACTTTGCCATTTTGTAATCATCTAACCAGTGCAAGCAATTTTGTAAGTTTGTATAGAAGAGCTTGCTGGTCTCCAGAACATCATTAATTGACTTTTGTTTTGTACTCAATAATTTTAAGCTGCTTACTCTTCCCTTTTGATTGGGTTTCAAGGTACAAATCTGTGAACTAAATACTAAAAATCATTATTGAATTTATGCCATTTGAATGAGTATGTGGATTTAATAATGTAATTCTGAAAATTAGGACAATTACAAGTATGTAAATTGTTATATCTTGACTGAATAGAAATTGAACTAACAAAAATCAGGATGTGGACAAGAGAAATATATAATGCTAATAACCTCCTATGTTAAAGTAAAAGAGAGACTTTATATGATATCAGGTTGAATGATCTAGTTAATAAACTCCAAGAGTGCTAACTTTTATTAGATTTTATAATTCCTTTCATTAAACTTAGAGGAATGTATTAAAATCCTACCTTATACAATGCTTTATTTAATGCTTAGCAATCTCTTTCATTTCTGGTTGATGTTTTATTAAAGGAAAAATAACTGCAGAATCACGTGTATTTGTTTTTTTTACTGTGCCATTTATTATTTATTACTTATTTTCTCATCAGTCATGGGTCTTGATTCAAGGACTGGGTACCGTCCCTGGGCTTCCTTTGCTCAAGGCTTCTAGTCTACCACTTGAGCCACAGTGCCATTTTTGGACTTTTCTGAGTAGTTGATTGGAGTTCAGAGTCCCCTGAACTTTCCTGCCTGGGATGGCTGTAAATCGAATCCTCAGACTGGACTAGCTGGTGTTACAGGCATGAGACACCAGCACCAGGCTTACTGTGTCTTTTTTTTTTTGGCCAGTCCAGGGATTGAACTCATGACCCGATCACTGTCCTTGGACTTTCTCAAGGCTAGGGCTCTACCACATGAGCCTCAGCACCACTTCTGGCTTTTTTCTATGTATGTGGTACTGAGGTCTTCGTGCATGCTAGGCAAGCACTCTACCACTAGACCAAACTCTTGGCCCCTTTACTGTGTCTTTTAATCTGTGATCATCAGGCATACCACATTCTTCTTTCATTTTTTGTTCACTAAGCATGACCAGGAAGATGCTTAATGAATGTGAAGAACCAATGCAATATTTCCACTGAGAAAAAGAAGTCTTTTCATCATTAACTTGGCCATAAGTGGTTCATAGATACGTAGTAAACAATGTAAAAAAGGATTTAAGGCTATAGTGCTTTGTGAAGTCATTTATTTATTTATCTTTGTGTGAGTGTTGGGGCTGAAATTCAGGGCCTGGGTGCTGTCCTTGGGCTTTCCTCAAGGCCAGCATTCTACCACTTGAATCATAGCACCACTTTTGTCTTTTCTATGTATGTGGTAATGAGAAATCAAACCCAGAGATTCGTACATGCTAGGCATGCACTCTACCACTAGGCCATGCTCCTGGCCCAGTTTTTAAAGCAAGGTGCAACTGTGTGGTAGATTCTCTTTCAATACACATGTACACCACATATGTACACACACATATATGTATGTATAAATAAGTTGGCTGTACTAGACTTTGAACTTAAAGTTGAATTGCCTGCCAGGTATGCTTTCTATTACTGAGCCACTTCCTCAGGCATTTGTTTCACTAGTCATTTTTTTTTAAATTTGGGTCAGACCATGCCTACCTGTTTTAGTTTTTCCATTGTAACTGGGATAAGAATCTCAGGCCAGTGTCCTACCTGACCTTTCTGTTGAGTTTAGGGAATTTTTGTGCCTAGAGTATCCTGGAATCACAAACCTCTCCATCTTAGCCTCCTGTGCTAAGATGATAGGCAGAAGTCTCCAAAGTCAGCTATGTATTAAAGAAGAGGTGTCATAAACCTCCATACTCAGAATAGCTGCAAGCTACCATTCTCCCAAAGTCCACCTCCCAGTTAGCTAGCAATACAGTCATTATAATGCCTCAATTCAGCTGATTTTAACTTAACTGAGTAACTAGTGCCTCACTCCACACATGACCCTTGCATGGAGAGTCACTGCTCTTGCACCCTCTTACAGGAATGCTCTAATTGAGTTATTTGTGAACCAACACGGTTGCCATCCTTCCATATGTCTTCATCATTTGTCATTTCCCTATGCACAGGTGGCTTCTTTCTGCAAATTACTGCACAGGTGGCTTCTTTCTGCAAATTACTGTCACTTTTTGCCCATGGACCTTTTTTTTTTTACCTATAGTAGCATGCTCAGCCTATGTACGGGGCAATCTGGAAGTCCCTTAGGCACTAAAGCTCCAGGACAGCCCTTAAACAATAATGAATATGAGCTAGTGCATAAAATATCCCAGCTTCCTTACTCCTCTAATGGATCAACTCTGAGATATATCCCAGAACCTTCTAGCACTGGTCCCTGGAGGAAGAGCATTTCTCTCTCTCTCTCTCTCTCTCTCTCTCTCTCTCTCTCTCTCTCTCTCTCTGATTTCCTTCATTTACCTCCCATTAGTGATTCTTGGAAGGACCTACTTTAGTCCAGTTCTTTCATCTGAATCTATTTCTCCATGGATAAAACTGAAGGCAGGCCTAGGAGTTTAGCCTACTGGTAGATTGCTTGCCTAAGCATGCACGAAGACCAGGGTTCGATTCCTTAGTACCTCACACATAGAAAAAAGCAGGAAGTGGTGCTGTGGCTCAAGTGGTAGAGCTGTAGCCTTGAGAAAGCCCAAGGACATTGCCCAGGCCTGCCCTACAACCAAGAGAAATGAAGGCAGAAGCTTGTCACATTTTGTATCAAGGAAAACTGATATGAATGATGATTTGCATCTGTTTCAGGGAAATTGGATAAACCTTTGTTCAGAGTCCATCTGCCTGAGTTAAATACTGAGTAGGAGCTGGTGTTTTTCAGAGCAAACCCAAAGTAATAGATGGCAAATTGGTTAAGCAGTCTGATATGTATTTAAATTTTGTTATAAATATCTTCATTCTCTTGAGATGAATTTATGTTGGTTCTGTTGTTCTAAGCTGTCTAATTTATAGCCACGGGTTTCACATAAACATCAAATAGACACTGGAGGCTGTTATAGTAAAAGAAAAAGGCAGGGAGACTGCAACTGGGCCTTATAACATAGGAATCTAAAGAACTGCAATTTTAATGTAGAGGAAGCAATTTGTGTGTGTGTGTGTGTGTGTGTGTGTGTGTGTGTGTGTGTGTGTGTCTGTCTGTCTGTCTTGGTCCTGGGGTTGACCTCAAGATCTAGGTGCTGCCTTGAGCTTTTAATTTTCTTCTCAAGGCTAATGCTTTAGAACTAGCCACACTTTGAGCCATATCTGGCTCCACTTCTGGCTTTTTGGTGTTTAATTGCAGATAAGCGTTTCATGGACTGCCAGGTGCTACTGGCTCATGGCCTGTCATTCTAGCTACTCAGGATGCTGAGATCTGAGGCTCACAGTTCAAAGCCACTTAGGGCAGAAAAGTCTATGCCACTCTTCTCTCCAATACAATATTCAAAAGAAGCCAGAAGTGGTGCTGTGGTTCAAATGCTAGAGTGTTAGCCTTGAGCAAAAGAAGCTCAGACACAGAGAGTAGGCCATGAGTTCAAGCCCCTGGACTAGCACAAAAACTTAAAAAAAGTCTCATTTACTTGCTTGCAGAGACTAATTTCAAACTGCAATCCTCAGATCTCAGTTCAAGCCCAGGCCTGGCAAAAAAAAAAAGAAAACGTAAAAGAAAAAGTCTTCTAAATGATAGAAAAAAGTTAGAATTCAAGTCAGCTGCAGATTTTCAGGTTTCTAGTACAGTAGGCCATGTGACTAAGTTCACTTTTCAGTAACACAAGCCTCAGTAAAAATCAACCAGAAAAGGCATACAGTTCAAGCAGAGTATGTGGCTCAAGGTTTAAGAAAGTAATGTTTTGGGTTCCTAAATGAAAGCTTCATTTCACCAACAATCTATTTCTCATCATCCAAGCTCCCACTTTGCTACTTGTCCAAATATGCCACCCAAATCATCCACAGACAGATGGCCCCCGCCACCTCAAGTAATGCCAGCACTATTACCTAGGGATACCAGCACCTGGGCCTGAGTTCCTGTCACAATGGATCACAACCCAGCTTGTAGAGAACAAGGAGCCTCTGCTGGATCTTAGCCCCATCTGCTTCATGCTTCCTGGTTAGCCCATCTGCAGTTTCTACATCCACACACCACAGTATTTCTTCTCAACTGAAGATAACAATCTAATGAGGTGGAAAGTCTCTTCAGTGATCTGGTAGAGGAAGATCTGTTTTGAAGGACAAAATATCACTGGGTAGCTTTAATGATTAGAACAGAAGTGTTGCATCTGTCTTTCTCATCTCACCTTTCCAGATGAACAGAGCACAGTTAAGACAATTACTGAGCTTATAGGACACCCAGTCCCTTCCAAATGCAGTACAAGTATACAAGGAATTCGATTGGGGGGATTCAGGGAGGCTTTGAATCATTAAGGACAGGTCAGTGAGCCCTTCCTGTGGGCAGAGTCCATGCTCCTTCAGCTGCATGTGGTATACAGTTTAGACCTCGACCTTACAGGTAGAGCCTTCCTCAACCTACCCTAGAAGCAAGTTTTCCTGTGTGTGTGTGTGTGTGTGTGTGTGTGTGTGTGTGTGTGTGTGTGCGCGGGCGCGCGTGCGTGCGCGTGCGTGTGTTTGTGTGCATCTCTGTGTGTGTTTTGGGTCTCGTTTGGGGCTTGAACTCAGGGTCTGGGCACTGTCCTGAGCTCTTTTGCTCAAGGCTTGTGCTCTATCACTTTGAACCACAGTTCCAACTCCAGTTTTCTGGTGGTTAATTGGAGATAAGAGTCTTATGGACTTTCTCATGTGGGTTGGGTTTGAACCATGATCCTCAGATCTCAGCCTCAGGAGAAATTGATGTCTGGTGACGCAATCCCTCAGCAAGGCTCTTCTCACATATACCGTGGCCTCACAGTAATGCCATCATATTGGAAAAATTAAAGAAGTGATCAGTCCATGGATTAGCTGAAGCCCTGGTGCTCTAATTGTCTTTGGAAACACTCTAGCAGACCTACCATGAGGTACTTTATTTGTGGATGTACCTGAAGCACCTGGAGTGATAAGGAGGAAGGGGATACATACCTATCCAGCCAAATGTGCCAAATCAGCCCGGGTGATCAAGGCAGTGACAGGTCACACTGAGGTTGCCCTCACATCCTTTCATGATTTATTTTTCCTCTAGTCTTCATCCAGAATCAATCCAACCAGCTAGGCTGGGGGCAGTGGCAATTCTAATTACTTGAGAGGTTGAGATATAAGGATAGCAGTTTGAAGCTAGCCCAGGAAAGAAACTTCATGAGACTCTCATTTCCAATTAACCAGCAAAAATAGCCAGAAGTGAAGCTATGGCTCAAGAGGGAGAATAGTAACCTTGAGCCAAAAAGCTCACAGACATCTCCCAGGTCCTGAGTTCTAACCCCAGGATTAGCACAAAGAAGAGAAATCAACAGGCCACAGGATAATGTGGAAAGAGCTTCCTAAATTGGTGTTTGGTTCAATTACCTTCTATTTCATAGACTTCACTCTGTTGTACTTGAGGATACAGTTTGAAATTGATCTATTTTAATACTTTCTGCAGAAGGAGCTAATATTAAGATTAGCCTTCCAAGAAATGGAAATTCTTTGACTCCATGAAGCAGAAAAGTTGGTACTCGTGACTTACTCTTAAAGATCATTTATGATCTTAGGTCAAACATAAAAGTGAAAGACAATTTTCCATTTGATCTATTTTAGAATGCCAACAGTGGGGACAACCTTGAATACTTTTGTTTTCTTTTAGGAAGTGGTCTGCAATGACAAATATTTATGAAGATCAAAGTCACTTGCAATTATGTGGGGAGTAATAGAGATACGCGGAGCTATTAGATTACAGCTCCTTGAATAGTTTATCTTTCTTTATTTAACCTTCTGTGAACTCTTTCTTAATGTCCACCAACTTTTCTCATCATCAACTTCCAATTAAAGCCATACAAAACCATACGATGGAGAGATAATGCTGAGGGAGAGAAAGGGAAAGACAAGAGAACACTCTCAAGGATAATGCCTGTTTTCCTTGTAAACACTCAGCCATGCAACTTCCCAGTGTGCTAGTTTGCCTTACAAATATTCTTTTCAAAGACATTCAGTTTTCAGAGTATATTCCACCATGTATGAGATCATCTCCAAACTCCAGTCCCACTTATTGCGAACCATGTTAAGGTAGCCCCCACTTTCGTGAAACAGAGTTGACCTCTTGCTTAGTGGAGGGGGTGGGGGGCAGGCCCTTCCCTTCACTCGAGTACTGAGGGTGGCAGCCCTCATAGACATCCTGTCAGATGGAAGACTGTCTCTGTAACATAGAGATAAAAGAAGAAAAGCACAAGGACCAGAGCAGAGAAGAACAAGAACTTTAATTAAATGTGAACATTCAAATCTAACTTATCTTTCTAAAAAACCCCTCCAGTCCCATTAGTGTTTTACTTTCTGGCATGTACACAAATATTCATTGTAAATAAATCATATACAGAGCAAGGGCCCATGCTTCCTGAAATTCCAATCTTCAGTGGTCTCCAATGTCTGTGGTACTGCTCTGTGAAGTGGTGTTTGCATGACCTTGACGCGAATAATGGGTCACTGAATCTGCATGTGTATGTAAGAATGAGTTCTGAGGCATTTCCCTCAATACCACAGCTCTGCAGTGTGTGGTTTCCATCACTTGGTGAGTCTCAATCAAGCCTCATGGCAGCGGCTTGGATTTTGGTGTAGCCTCGCAAAGATTAGAAAGGCTGAGGGTCGGGAATTGTCCTTTGGTGAATCTTTGAAGAACAAAACTACGATTTTGGGAGTGGAAGAGCCAAGTGCACAAGTGGTGGTGACCTGTAGTAGAGTCCAAAATGTCAGGTGATAGTGTGGTGGGTACAGTTGTCCTGTGATGGCACAGGGTGCCCTAGGCAATCAGGGAGTCCAAGGAGGGGAGGGGAGTTTGGCTAATGCAAGTAGCCTGGGCACAGCAGGGTGGTTTTGTAGGTGGAGTGTGGGTATCCTGGGCTGGAGTAAAAGAAGGTGCAGGGTGGCCAGGGCCACTCAAGTCATCATGGTCAGTAGGATCCAGGGAGACATGCGCACGTGGAGCTCTCCTTAAGCCTTGCTTCCCCTCCTCTTCCTGTGGAAGAGGCTGAAGCTAGATCTCTGTTTGGCAGGTGTCCTCCGGGGGAAGGTGTACTTAAGCAGCACCACATGGTGGACGTCCATAGTCTTCAAGGCATAGAAAACGTTGGCATCATCAGGAATCCTCAGCTCTGGTGGAAGAGGGACACAAAGCTCTTTAGCTGTCCAAACTGGGGCTGAGACAACTACCATTCCCATGCACTTAGAGATCAATTGTGGGTTAGGACCCCGAATGCCTCCAATCTCTGACTCCTGCATGGGAAAGAACTGCGGAAAACTAATTTCTCAGAGGACAATTTTGGACTTCAGGTCCTGCCAGGTCAGTGTGAAGGAGGCACAAGCTAATCCCCTTCTGACCTCACTGCTGCCTTATCAGCATCTCAGACAAAACAGGCTTTGCAATGTGCAAACCAGCTCTCCTAAGATTGTCCTACAAACATGGACCCTCAGGATCACAAAAAGCAAGGCCTAACTCAGGCTTCTTGCAGTGAGTTCCAGGGTCCTCTAAGACCATGTGCCCCAAGTAGACTGCAAGTCCTGCCTTTGGCCTTTAATTTCTCCCCAGTCTCCTCTGTTCTGCCTCTTTGTAAGAGGAAAACCCCCTGCTGTGAGAAGGAAAACCCCATGCTGCCAGCATAGTGGGAATGGTCACAGAGGTAGGAAGGAATTCAGAACACATCCTGCATGGAACTTGTAATTAGTAATCAGTGCTGATCAACTCCTCAAAAACTGGACAGATTCTGCACCTCATTGCAAAGACAAGACAGCAACACCACTGTGGCTCATTACCATTTGTGTTCCAGGTATACATGTGTCTTACAAGAGTGTGACTCCTCTTACCATCTGTGAGTCTGTCTCTGTCTCTTTTTTTTCTTGCCGGTCCTGGCCCTTGAATTCAGGGCCTGACCACTGTCCTTGGGCTTTCTCAAGGCTAGAGCTTGGTCCTGGGTTTTGCAGTAGAAATGTCCTCTGCACAGGGAAATGGTGGGTTTGTGTAGTAGAGGGGAGAGGGAAAGACTGCATACCCAGGGCTGCCAAGCCACTCACCACAGCCATGAGTGAGAACTGTTCGGCCTTCAGGTCAGGCAGCCACTCTAGCAAATGTGCTGTGCTCATGTCCTCATTTAACTTCAAGAAGGAAATCCGAGATGACACCCTGGAGGACACCTGAAAATCCCCCACTGCCAGGGACTTCCAGGGAGCTGGGTCTCTCTCAGGTGCCATGTCTGCCTCTCTAGCCAGGGGTTCAGCTGGCTCTAGCTCCAAAGCACAGAGCAGTGGAGAAATGGTGTCCTCAGAGATTGACAGGTCATGGTCTTGATCTTTGCCAGCTAGTGGATAAACAACCTTCCCGAGACCTTCGCCATCCATTTCCAGGGGTACAGATGAACCTGGGGCTTCATCCTCAATGGGTGGCACAGGTTCTTGAACAGATGGCTCAGGCTCTTCCCCTGCTGGGCGGAGACAGGCTGCCTCTCCAGCAAGGAGGCGAGCTGCCTCTTCCTCCAGCAAAGGACTCACATCTGATGCAAATCTTCCTTCTTCTGCAGCCTCTACCTCTGGCACACAGGTCTCTGCCACAGTGCTCATGGGAGCTTGTGAACCCTGAGAGCTGCTATCAGCCTTTTTACTGCTCACATGTAGAGATGAGGTACCTGCACATTCTGTCTTGACAGAGAATAAATTTCGTTCGTTCATGTTCTGACAAAAGGAGATAGAAAAGCTACTCACATCCATGTCCTGAGACAGGACATGCCACAGGAATCACACACATTGTCCTTTGCCAGATGCCAATGGCTCACACAATCCTAACTGCTCAGGAAGCTGACCTCTGAAGAACATGTTTCAAAGTCAACCTAGGCAGGAAAGCCTATGAGAGTCTCATCTTCAATTAATCAGCGAGAAGTAGGAAATTTGATTCATGGCCAATGTGTTGGATTAGCAGGCTTGAGCATAAAGATTCAAGGCCTTTTCTCCTATCCAAGTGGCAGAACCAGCAGAGCAAGAAGTACTACCGTGGGCATGTGTCTGTGATGTCTGCATCACTTCTTGCCACAAGGCAGATGAAGGTGACTCTAGGTAGAAGTGTCAAACAGAAATGGAACTCTAAGACAGATATAAGGTATCTATATGTATCCTTTCAGTGGTATACTCATAGACACACACACACACACACACACACACACACACACACACACACACACCTTTGGTAAGGATAGAAGAATAAAGAAAATGATGAGAAAATGTTCCCTCCAAAGAGTGACCCATTTGCAATCTCTTCACCCAGAAGAAACAGCAATACAACTGGATGGACAGAATTAGCTGGATCCGGAATGAAAGCAATGTCATCATCCCTCCTGTTCCTTATAGCAATTTATATAAAAACCACTTCCTTATTCCACAAAACACAGATGACAACAGCATCTTGGTCTCCCCCTTAGAGATGGTAGCCAATACAAACAAAATTTGGTAGAGAACTGATTGGCCTGGACCCTGGAGGACCCACCCCGGAAGTCCACTCTGCTCCTCCCAGATCTCCCCGCCCCTTCCGCTGAGGACCCAGAAATAACGACTCCACAGGTCCAGTGTCTCCATGGCTGACAGCATGGGTCCTCACCGCCCTGGACTCCCCTTCCTCCCTCTGGATCCGTCCACGCGGGTCCTCCTGGGCTAGGATGTGTACTAGACTGGAGAGGAGGTGAGCCCTGTCCCGTCCTCCCCAACCCTCCTGCCTGTCCTCTCCATCCTCCTCCGCCGACCTAGTCACCTAACCTCCTCCCACTGGTTTCCCCTCTGAACAGTCCCACGACCTCTTCGTGGCACCAGGACCGGGCCCCGAACCTCCACTTTGCATGTGGATGTGTGGAACATTAAGTGAAACCACACCCCTTGATAACTATGTCCATGGTTGAATAGGATGTAAAGCTCAGAAACATGTTGGCCTCCTACATCTAAGACATTGTGCTCATTTACCACGTGTATTTATTTTTCTTTAAGAGATGAATACTTCCTTGAAACAAAATGTCTAAGGACAGTTTCACTTTCTTCAAGTGTGTGTTTATTTTATTTACATTTCTCTTTCAGAGCATAAAGAAATTCTACTCTTATACCCATTTGGAGAGGATGGTGGGGGATGAAATTAAGAAACTATTGGTAAGTATCTACAACAATGACTAGAGTTTACTTAACTGCAGTGTTCATTATTGCATGACTTTTTACAACCAAAGCTGCTTACATCTTCTGGACTAGTGGGACACAGTGGCTTCCGCCTAAAATCCCAGCTAATCAGGAGGCTGAGATCTGAGAATCATGGATCAAAGCTAGCCCAGGCACTAAAGACCATGAGACTCTTATCTCCACTTAATCACTAGAAAAAAACAATGGGCAGTGCGGTTGTGGCTCAGTGACAGGGCAGTAGTCTTGAGCTGAAGAGCTCAGGGACATTGCCCACGCCCAGGGATAGGATGGTAACCTTGAGCAGAAGAACTCAGGGACATCACCCAGGTCTAGAATTCAAGCCAAAAGACCAACAAAAAAGAAAAAGAAAAGAAAGAAAACCAAAACTGCTACCTTTTTCAGTGTCTCATCTCTAGAAGATACCTTTCTTTGCTACCCTCATCTCATACCTTCCTCTCTAGTTCAAGATTTTTCAGCTGTTACTAAAAAGCTTGAACTAATGATACTTCCAACTAATGTGGACAATAGACTTTTCAGTTCATCCATCATCCACTTCCAAAACCAAAGGAAAATCAATTCTTCTCTGATGACATTGGACAATTTTATGTCCTCACTGGATATCAGTGCCTGCTTTCATATCAGGCTTTCTGTTTGTGTGTCTGTGCGTGTGTGTTCATTCTCAAAGACAACAGAGAGAAAAATTTGCCACACACACCAACTCTTTGGCATAGAGTGTATCGTGTGGATAGAGATGAATTCACAGATTGTCCCTTTGTCAACTGAATTTTTGTCCAGTTTGTGGTTGAAGTTTCTCTTCTTGCTCATTCTGATCTATATGACAGGAATGTCCCTTGCAATCTATGTGAATCAATTCAAAAGAACACATGCTGAACTGTGGCTGACTTTTGCTTCCTTCTTCCTATTTTGGACCCTGCTCTTCCTGTGGGGTGATATAAGAAGTTTGCTTTTTTTCTAAAGAGAAACATTTGGGATGGCAATACCATGGAAGACACAATTCACCAGACATTAGAAAATGGTCATTTCTTCTCACCACATCTCCTATGATCATGACTTTGAGCCAAGACAGTGAAAGTCCCTGTCTAAAGACTCATCCTCTGGGGGAAATATGCAATATAGTTGTGATCAAATGTAATGCTGTGAATACCAGAGAATTTCCTCTGTATCACAACGAATCAATATTACCTACAATAGTATAGTTGAGAAATGAGAGAGTATCCTTTATTTTATGGAAAGAGGAATGAAGTGCCAGGCCCACACACATCTCAAAACTTAAACACCAATATTTCTGTATATTTCTTCAAGTCCATCTCAAGTTGTGTGTTGAGAAAAGCTGGTGTTGCCCCCAAGGGCATCTGACAGGAAAGAGGGTTTGGGGTTACTCCTTGTGAACGTTAGATTCAGCCATTCCTTCTTATGACCTTTGGCCTAAGGCACAGAGTGGAGCCATGCTTTATCCCACTCAAGCCACTCTCTTGCCCACCTTACTACATTCTCCTTGCACCCATCTTGTACTGTCAGTGCATTAGAGGAGGCTGGACACTTCTCATTCTGAAGATGATACACAGACATTCAGTCTTGTGAACTGGAGATAAAAGTCTCATAGACTTTCTGATGTGGGCTGGCTTTAAATCATCACCCTCATGTCACAGTGTCCTGAGTAGCTAAGATCTTGCAGGTGAGCCACCAGCACCCACCTGCTTGTTAACATGAGGAGAAAAGGGATTATTCTTGAATCATTACTGCATGTATGTGTGGTAGCCTAGGCAAGGGCTGATCCTGGTCACTAATGCCAACCACATGGGACATATTACAGGTTGTGTAAAACATCACAGAACACACAACTTCAGTTGTGGAAACATGGTCACAGGCTGGGCTGAGGTGGAGGGCAGCAGATGTCTACATGTTTCCATGAACTCAGGCACGGAGTGACTTGAGATGTTTACTGTGATTCAGTGTTCTCGCCTTAAATCATGCTCGGTCAATCACTACGGAAACAGTTTTTATCAGTTACCCATTTTGAACCACAGTAAAGTAAGAACCAAAGGACTAAATCTGAGTCTGACTTTTTTTTCTCTAGGTTGAGTGCACTCTCCTGTCTGAAATGTATCTTTATTAGTAATTATTATTTTGCATGTTTTTCTTGACAAGTGGTTTTAAAATTGTGTGTGTGTGTGTGTGTGTGTGTGTGTGTGTGTGTGTGTTTTCATGTGCCAGAACTGTGGCTAGCTTGAGGGTTTGGGCGTTGTCCCTGAGCTTTTTTGTTGTTGTTGGTTATGGGGCTTGAACTCTGGCCTTGGGCGATGCCCCTGAACTCTTCAGCTCAAGGCTACCACCTTACTCCTTGAGCCACAGTGCCACTTCTGGTTTTCTGGTGGTTAATCGGAGATAAGCGTCTCACGGACTTTTTAGTGCCTGGACTGGCTTTGAACCATGATCCTTACATCTCAACCTCCTGAGTAGTTAGGATTATAGGCGTGAGCCACCACCCCAGCTCCCTAAGCTTTTTTGCTCTAGGCTAGTGCTCTACTACTTAGCCACAGTGTCACTTCTGACTTTTTTTTTGGTGGTTAATTGAAGATAAGAGTCTCAGGGACTTTCTTAACTGGGCTGGCTTAGAAACTTGATCCTCAGATCTTTTCTACTTTTGCAGTGAAAAATGATAGATTGCTCTGTGACATGACACTGGATGAAGTTTCTGTGTGTCTGATGTGGAGGATAGAAGGAAGGGCACGCACTTATGCTCTGTGTACCTCTGAGAGATAAATGTGAGGAAACAAAGTTGGCAAGTGGTGTGTGAAGAGTCAAAACTATTACTTCAAGAAAGCAGAAATACCGATAGTTTTGCTCTTTCAAATCCGAAACAAAATACATTCCTATCTGACCTGAATCTTAGTCAGGGGCCATGGTTTCTGCCTATAATCCCCACAACTCTAGAAGCTGGGGTGTGAAGATGACCACTTCAAACAAGCTTGGGAAGAAAACTCCACAAAATTCTTAGCTAGAATTAACCCGCTAAACACTGAAAGTGAAAAGCAAAAGCCAACAAAATAGTTGATAAATCATGAAAATAATAGTGTCTTACCACAATCACATGGCACATTTGTGAGCACTGAATTTTAAGGGGATTTTCAGTTTTAGTAAAGGATACTTGAACCTGTGGGTGATATGAATGGTGAAACTCATTTATTAGATAAGTGGGGGAAGGCAAATACAGGTGTTTATGCTTAGCTTCCTGTGGTTGCATTGTCCAAGAAGCTGCTTTCCACCAGGATCAATGGACACAGGCCATTCGAAATGCAATGCAAAGAATGATCCCAGGAATGGCTTTGCTTCCTATAAACACGTTGCATAATGGGCTAGCAGCATCTACGTTGAAACGAGCACCTGTGTTTGCTATTCCATAATTTCACTTTTCTTCCAGGACACTAGTTTGTAGATGACTTTAGCTTATCTATGATGTCTTCTAATTAAGCCATATAGACCTGTAGGTGATGCTCCTGGTTTTAGGCTAAAGCATGAAAGTTGACACAGAACTTGAAAACCTTCTGTGCTCTATTTGAAAACTGAATTTTAGGGGTTTGCCTTCATATAGAAATCACGGGAAAGAGATAAGGAAGTGATGTCTGTGAGTCTGTGATGCCTGTAGTGTTTATTGGAGCTTTGACAGACACCTGCCAGATAGCGCCATGCCCCAGTGAGCATGGAAAAGAGCCAGTAGCTGATGGACCATTGTGTATGCACAGACCAGTTAAGCTAGCAATTAAAGTCCTGGATGACATCTTGTCCTTGTAATTGGAACACACATGTTAAGACATTCCAGAAGTGGGGTACTGGTAGCCTGGGATCCTAGCTTCTCAGGTGGTTGAGATCTGAGGATTGCAGTTCAAAGTCAGCCCAGGCAGAAAAGTCTGTCAGACTCTTATTTCCAATGAACTTCCAGAAAACCGGAAGTGGCACTGGGGCTCCATGTAGTAGACTTGAGCAAAAGAGCTCAGAAACAGTGCCCAGGCCTCAAGTTCAAGTCCTAAGACCTACAAAAAAAATTCTAGATGTATGTTTTCCTGGGTTCATATTTCTTTTAATGAATCCTTGTGCTGATTCATATTGCCTTGGTTAGTGGTCATGTTCTATAACCTGTTTATTTGGCTTTGTGTTAGATTGGCATGAGCATAAGTGAGACACCACACCAGGTGCACACAGCAGGAAATGAAGTGGTGACTTGAAACATGTTCAATCAGTGGGCTAGAAAGTTGGAAATTAATACAAATCACAGAGGATGTTACTTACGAGATGTTGTCTCTCATCTCCTTTGCTGTCCCTTGGTTATCTCATATTGGTATAGTATCTCACTTTGTTATCTGATATATTGAATTTATTTGTATTTGGATATTTGAAATTTGATAGGGAAGGGGGGAAAACCAAGACGGGTGGGGGGCGTGGGGGGGGGAGGGAAACGGGTACCAAGACATGTGAAAGGGTATCAATCTATGTGAATTAATGCACCTTCTATCTGGCAAATATCATGTAACCCTTTTACTAATTACAATAAAAAAATAAGCAATAAAAAAAGAAAGGGTATCAATGTATGTGAAGTAATGCACCTTCTATCCGGTAAATATAATGTAACCCTTCTATTAATTACAATAAATATATTAAAAAAAGGAAATCAAATTAGGTTAAAGATAATGAAGCAGACTTTAAGTGACACATTTTGTACTTGCTTTTCCTAGGGATGACAGGTATATGTATACTTTTTTTCTCATTTAATGAAAAATTTTGCTTTTGAGATAAAGAATGGATGTGTACAATCTGAATTTGACTTTAAATTGTGATAACTATAACTCGAATTACAAAAAATGAAACATTTCTCTACTTTGTTCAATTGTTTGGTCTTTATAAATAAGTAGTGGCATGAACAAGTATACTTTTCCTCCTTTATCATCTTGCTTTGATAAAACTTTGGGATAACATGATTTTATATAATCATTTATGTTTACAATTTACATTAGAGGTGAGTTTTTTAAAAAACCATATTTTCCTTCATGTTACCCTAGATTTTCTGTACATGGTTAGAGAATATGTTTAAAATACATTTGCAATATCTACCTATTATCTACTCACTATGTATACAACATATGTGTGTATATGGATTCAAATATGTAATTGTTGTGTGTGTGTGTGTGTGTGTGTGTGTGTGTGGTTTAAATTTAGGATCTTGGGAGCTATCCCTAAGCTTTTTGCTCAAAGCTAGCCCTCTCCCACTTGAGCCACAGCTCTATTTCTGGGGCTTTCTTGTCCAGGCTAGCTTTGAATGGTGATACTCAGATCTCAGCCTCCTGGGTAGCTAGATTAGGCTTGAGCCACCAGTGCCCAGCTGAAATTGTCTTTTTCTGTTCATCAGCTGGTTAGAACTGACCCTCCCCCCTCTACTTTCTAAAGAGGCATAATTGTACCAACGGATTTTGAAAATAAACTGCCCGGTACATTATGTGATTCATGTAAGTATACCACCAGATGGATCCAAAAGATATTGAGTCATATTGCCTAGCCTTCTGAATAGGCATATTGATCACAATTCTGCCAGCATTTTTGTATCCTTTGCAAATGTTCTGCATTGATTTACCTGGTTATGCTTCAAGAGATTTGAAAGTGTGTTTACTAATTTTCATGCTTCTTAAAAGCTGTTCAAATTCTTGCCTCTCATCTCCAGTTGAATAGTCATATCAACCAAGAAGGTGACCTTATAAATAAAATGTACCTGTAAGGTCATATACAGCTATATAAGCCCGGTAAAGAGTACATTTCTTCCTGGGCAGAGTCACCCTGTCTCTTACAGTTTTTCCTTCCCATTCCCATCCATAAGTTGTATATTTTGCTTTCAACATAGTTGTAATGTATTTTTGCCAGTTCTGGGCCTTGAACTCAGGGCTGTAATGTATTTTTTGCCAGTTCTGGGCCTTGAACTCAGGGCCTGAGCACTGTCCTTGGGCCACTTGAGCCATAGCACCACTTCTGGCTTTTTTCTATGTATGTGATACTGAGGAATCAAACATTGGTCTCTGTGCATGCTAGGCAACCATTCTACCACTAGATCAAACTTCCAGCTGCATTATATACATACATATATATATATATACATATATATATATTTTTAACGCAGAAGGAATTCAAGCTGGGTGCCAGTGGCTCATGCCTGTCATCCTGGCTACTCATAAGGCTGAGATCAGAAAATAACCATTGAAATCCAGCCTGGGAATGAAAGTCCATAACACTATTATCTCTAACCAACATTAAAGCTGGAAATGGCTCGAATAATAGAATGCCAACCTTGAGCCTAAAGCTCAGGGATAGCATCCAGGCTTCCCTGAGTTTAAGTCCCAGGACTGGCAAAAGAGTAATAATAATAATACTTCAGATCATATGTAGAGGAGAAACACTTCATATAGGGGAATTTCTCTTTTTTTGCATTTTTATTGTAATTAGTAAAAGGGTTACATGATATTTGCCAGATAGAAGGTGCATTAATTCACATACATTGATAGCCTTTCACAAGTCTTGGTATCCATTTCCCTCCCCCCCACACCCCCCACCAATCTTGGTTTTCCCCCCTTCCCTATCAAATTTCAAATAACCAAATACAAATAAATTCAATATATCAGATAACAAAGTGAGATACCATAACAATATGAGATAACCAAGGGACAGCAAAGGAGATGAGAGACAACATAGTACATTAAGGACAACAATCATTCATTATATGGCTTTTGTTTCAATATCCTGGAGGTCCTTTCAATTAGCTTCATACTATATGGCCTTATGTATCAAGATTTTGCTCTATTGCAGATCTCTGCTAGTAGAGCCCAAGGTTTCTACTGATTATGATGAATGAGGGAAACCATTGAGCCTAAGTTCCTTTGAGTCTGGCTTACTTTACTTAATATGAATTTTTCTAAGTCTTTCCATTTCCTAACAAATGGGGCAATGTCATTCTTTCTGACAGCAGCATAGAATTCCATTGTGTACAAATACCACAACTTGTTGATCCACTCATCAACTGAGGGACATCTGGGTTGGTTCCATATCTTTGCTATGGTGAATAGTGCTGCAATGAACATTGTTGTGCTAGTGGATTTAATATGCCCTTGTTTCTGGATGGTTAGGTAAATGCCAAGTAGTGGAATTGCTGGGTCATAGGGGAGTTCTATGTTTAGCCTTTTGAGGCACTGCCACACTGTTTTCCATAGTGGTTGAACGAGTTTGCACTCCCACCAACAGTGTAGTAGTGATCCCTCCTGGCCACATCCCCTCCAGCATCTGTTATTATTCGTTTTCCTGATCCTGGCCATTCTAACTGGAGTGAGGTGGAATCTTAGAGTTGTTTTGATTTGCATTTCTTTTATGACCAGAGATGTTGAGCATTTCTTCATGTGTCTATAGGCCATTTTTGTTTCTTCTTCAGAGAAGACTCTCATTAAGTCTTTGGCCCATTTTTTAATGGGATGGTTGTTACTTTGGAGGGATTCAATTTTTTGAGTTGTTGATATATTTTAGATATGAGGCCTTTGTCCGTTGTTTGGTTGGTGAAGATCTTCTCCCACTTTGTAGGCTTTCTAATTAGTTTACTAGCTATGTCCTTTGCCATACAAAAGCTCTGCAGTTTAATGCAGTCCCACTTATCCAGCCTTTCTCTGATTTGTTGTGATTCTTGGTCCTTATTAAGAAAGTTTCGACCTGTTCAAAGGAGGCCTAGTGTATCTCCTATTCCTTCCTGTAAAGTTTTCAGTGTGTCAGCTTTTACCTCCAGGTCTTTGATCCATTTGGAGTTAATTCTAGTGCAGGGTGACAAAGAAGGATCCAACTTAATTTTCTAGTGGTCTAGTGGTAGAGTGCTTGCCTAGATGTATGAAGCCCTGGGTTCGATTCCTTGGTACCACATACACAGAAAAAGCCAGAAGTGGTGCTATGGCTCAAGTGGTAAAGTGCTAGCCTTGAGAAAGCCCAAAGACAGTGTTCAGGCCCTGCGTTCAAGCCCTAGGACTGGAAAAAAAATTGTGTACTGACTGAGTAAATGAGTCTATATTTGGGGTAATATTTGTCTTTTTTTTCTTGACCTGGGTGAGAAAATTAAATGTTTTCATCATTCTTTCAGACTTTTACCAACAAAACAAAACAAAACAAAAACTACCATAAACTGAGTGCTGGTGGCTCATGCCTCCCTATAATCCTAGTTACTCAAGAGGCTGAGATCTGAGGATCACAATTCAAAACTAGCATAAGCAGTAAGGTCTATGGGGCTTGAACTCTGGGCCTGGGCTATCCCTGAGTTTAAGGCTAGCGCTCTACCACCTGAGCAACAGTGTCACTTCCAGTTTTCTGGTGATTAATTGGTGATAGGAGTCTCACAGACTTTTGTGCTCAGGTTGGCTCTGAACCATGATCCTCAGATCTCAACCTCCTGAGTAGCAGGATTACAGGCCTGAGCCATCTAGTACCTGGCTTATGAGACATTTTGTCTCCAATTAGCCACTAAAGAACTAGAAGTAGAAATGTGGCTCAAGTGAGAGAGCACTGTCCTTGAGCTTTTTTTGTTCCTAGGGCACTGAGTTTCAAGCCCCAGGACTGGGGTACACACACCACACACACACACACACACACACACACACACACACACACACACACACTACTATAATCTACATGTGGTGGCACAGGACTATAGTCCTAATTGGATGAATCATTTGAGCCCAAAAGTTCAAGACCAGCCTAAACATTACAGGACCCTGTCACCAATAGAGGGAAAGAGAAAAAGGTCAACTTCAGGCTATGGCATGTTAAGAACCATCTCTTCTTATACTTCATTGTGGCCTTGGTAGGTTAGAAATGCTTAGGTATCAGTGAATACTGGAAGCCTGGAAAGGCTACTTATGGAGTAAGCCTCACTGAATTTTTTCTGTGAAAAAGAAACATTGACTTCAGCCAATTTACTAGTTTATTTTTGCAGTACTGGGTCTTGAATTCAGGATGTCATGTTTAGTAGGCAAGTACTCTACCACTTAAACTAGGCTCCCAGCCTAAAGTTTTCCTAAGCCCCTGAGTTCTGGAAGTTCAGTTTGTTACAAGAACATAACCACACTTATACTGACCAATACAATGAGTGACAAATGATAATGAGGGAATCATTATCAGCTTCCTACCTTACTTCAAGAATTCAGTTCTAAGTATAACACTACTTAAAACTCAAACGTGGCCAGGAGTTTGACTTAGTGGTAGAGTGCTTGCCTAGCATGCACGAAGACCCGGGTTCAATTCCTGGGTACCATATACACAGAGAAAAGCTGTAAATGGTGCTATGGCTCAAGTGGTAGAGCTCTAGCCTTGAGAAAGCACAAGGACAGCACTGAGGCCAAGTTCAAGCCCCAGGACTGGCAAAAATAAATAAATAAAAACTCAAATATAGCTTTCATTCAATACTGAGAAACACTAGAGGGCACAATTGAGTTGCAGGAAACAAGACAACAGGAAAATATGTATGGAAAATAATTCGCTTGGAAAACAATTGCTTTCTAAGTGACTTGAATACCTTTTCCAACAATTAAAACAGATGTATCATCTTAATATGACAGCAATATTCTAAATGTAAAACATGTATTTACAAACATTAATACTGACAAGGAAAAATGGTTGGAAGGTGTTCTCCATATAAGAAAATGTTTTGCTTTCTAAAATCTTAGCTTTGTTTTCTCCTTGGCTGTTCCTATTTGCCAGCAAAGATTGCTCAGAAGTGAAATCTCCAGGCTGTCTAGCCAGGTTACTTGGAAGAGCTGAGGTTTCTAAGGTTTCCTTATTCTAAGAGGTGACCAGATGTTCCCAGCATCAAGCTGTTACAGGAAGCTCCCCACCCATTCCAAATGGCCTGCTGCTGTTCTCTGCAGACTTCCTTTTCCCGTTTCGTTTTCCCCTCTTTCTAATTTTTTTCTTCAAAGTCTATTCAGAGGCTGCAGCCAAAACTATCTTCCCCTATTGTGGTCCTCATGACATCACCCCCACCTCCCTCCCCCACTGGCCTTTGGGTTCCTGGTCAAAGTTTGCCTTTATTCCCATGGAACGCTTCCCTGCCTGCCTCTGCTCGTTTTCCTATCACTTATTATTGCTTCTTCTCCCCCAACTGTCTTCTGTTTCCTGGTATTCATTTGGGGATTTGGGGGATTTTTTGTTATTATTGATGTTGTTGTTTTCCTTAGAATTTCAGAGACAAAAACTTCCCCTTTACCTATACCTGACTATATTACCATACTTGTAAAAAACCATTTATATGTATTGCTGCCAGAAAAGGTTTTTTTCTTTTCTTTTCTTTTGAGATGGGACTAGGGCTTAAACTCCAGGCCTAAGTGCTCTCCTTTGCTTTTTCACTCAAGGCTGGTACTCTACTTCTTGAGCCAAAACTCCACTTCTGGCTTTTTGCTGCATAAAAATAAACATTTCTTTCCCCAATTAGCTTTGAACTGGGATCCTCAGACAAATCTCAGCTTCCTGAATAGTTAAGAACTCAGGCATAAGCAGCAGCACCCAGCTATAACATTGTGTGTGTGGTATGTGTGTGCATGTGTGTGTGTATGCATACATATATACCAATATTGGGGCTGGTACCAATATTCAGGACCTGTGCCCTCTCCCTTAGCTATTGGCTTAAGGTTAGCATTCTACCACTTGAGCCACAGCTCCAGTTCCAGCTTTTTGGTGATCAACTGGACATATGGGTCTCCTGAACTTTCCTGCCTGGGTTAGCTATGAATCACAATCTTCAGATCTCAGCCTTCTAAGTAGGTTGGATTAGATGTGAGCTACCAGAATTGGGCTTGGTTACATTCTTTCTTTTCTTTTCTTTTGTTTTTGCCAGTCCTGAGGCTTGAACTCAGGGCCTGAGCACTGTCCTTGGGCTTTCTCAAGGCTAGCACATTACCACTTGAGCTGCAGTACCACTTACAGCTTTTTCTATGTATGTGGTACCAACAAATCAAACCTGGGTCTTTGTGCATGCTAGGCAAGCACTCTACCACTAGGCCAAACTCCCAGCCCTTGGTTAGTTCTTAATCTTCATTTTCCTCACCTTGAAACTTTATGTTAGAATTTCAGACTTTTTCTAGCTGGCATAAATTTTAAAAGATATTTGTCACAAATTTTTCTTCCCCTCCCCCACTTTTTTTCTGGTTTCATGGCTGGAACTTATTGTTCTTAGCTCAGTGTGTGTGTGTGTGTTTGTATGTGTGTGTGTGTGTGTGTGTGTGCATGTGTGTGTGTGCATGAGTGTGTGTGTGTGTGTGCGTGTGCATGCGTGCGCGTGCTTGAACTCAGGGCTATCACTTAGTTTTCTCACTTAAGGCAGGAGCTCTACCACTTGAACCACAGCTCCACTTCTAGTTCACCTTGTACATGGCCTTCCCAATCGACATTTGTCTCCAATCTGGCTCATCATCATCATCATCATCATCATCATCATCATCATTATTATTATTGCAGAGAGAGTTTCGTGGATTTTCCTGCCTGGATTGGCTTCAAATTGTAACCCTCCAGGACTAAGCCCCCCAAGTGGCTAGGATGATAGGCATGAGCCCCTGGGGCCTGGTGGCTCAAACAAGGCATTTTTGACTTACAGAATTCTCATTTCATTAATACCTAAATTCCTTGGTGTTAGAAATTAATGGTACTAGCAATTTGCCTGGCACTTGTAAACTATAAAAAATCAGTGCCTTAGAAAAGAAATAAGTAGCTAAAAAATTCCCACGTGGCTGAGTCACTAAACTTTTCCTACTGTTAGGTGTTAATTCCTAGTTGGCTGTAATTTCTGTGGAATGTGTTCTTATACCTGGGAGAAACCTGTGAATTGGTATCCCCACTTCATTTTCATTTCATGTTCTAAGAAGTGCTTTTCTTCTGTATTGCGAATGTTCTTTGGCGATGGGGAGGTAGGATCATTATCCTTATGATAATGGAAGAATGGAAAGAATGAAAGAATTATGGAAAAAAAGAAAAAGAAAAGGAGAAAAACTTCAGCCAGGGGTCTCCATTCCCCTCTGAATTCCAGGATGAACTTGCAAATTCCAGTTGAATTGCTACATTCAGCATTAGCAGCCAGACTTACATATCAGAAAGAAAATAATATAAGGATAGAAATGTATCTCCAAGGTACAGCATGTACTCACTTATGAAAGGCCCTAGGTTCAATCTCTAGCACATCTCCAGCACAGAAGGTTTTTGTTTTCTTTATTTTTTAATTTGAAAAAGGCAATGATGTAAAACATTATATTTGGCTTCTAAATATAAGTTAAATAGTCAAGATTTGGGCCAAATCAAAAGTTAAAACAAAATACCTAATCTCTGCATTAGACCCAATCTTCTAGATGTTTTATAAAGATAAGGAAAATGTCTAGATAAATACCCTACATGGCGTACAGACACATGAAGAAATGCTCAACATCTCTGGCCATAAAAGAAATGCAAATCAAAACAACTCTAAGATTCTACCTCACTCCAGTTAGAATGGCCAGGATCAAGAAATCTAATAACAACAGATGCTGGAGGGGATGTGGCCAGGAGGGATCACTACTATACTGTTGGTGGGAGTGCAAACTCCTTCAACCACTATGGAAAGCAGTATGGCATTCTTCAAAAGATTAAACATAGAGCTCCCCTATGAACCAGAAATTCCACTACTCAGCATTTACCCACTTGTCTAGAAACAAGGACATACTAAATTCACTAGCACAACAATATTCATTGCAGCACTATTTACCATAGCAAAGATATGGAACCAGTCCAGATGCCCCTCAGTTGATGAGTGGATCAACAAGATGTGGTATTTATACACAACGGTATCCTATGCTGCTGTCAGAAAGAGCGACATTGCCCCATTTGTAAAGAAATGGAAAGACTTTGAAAAAATCATATTAAGTGAAGTAAGCCAGACCCAAAGGAACACAGGCTCAATGGTTTGTCTCATTTGTCAGCATCAGTAGTAACCTTGGGCTCACCTAACAGAGATTTACAATAGAGTAAAACCTAGATACATAAGGCCATATAAGATGATGCTAAATGAAAGAACCTCCAGGATATAGAAACAAAAGCCATATAATGAGTGATTGTTGTCCTTAATGTACTATGTTCTCTCTCATCTCTTTTTCTGTCTCTTGGTTAACTCATACTGTTACAGTATTTCACCTGATTGTCTGATATATTATATATATGCATATTTGGTTATTTGAAATAGGATAGGGAAGGGGGTAAAACAAGATGAGGGTTGGGGGTGGGGGGAGGGAACTGGGGACCAAGACATGAGAAAGGGTATCAATGTTTGTGAAGTAATGCATCTTCTATCTGGTGAATATAATGTAACCCTTCTATTAATTACAATAAAAATATATTAAAATAAATATATCCATTCACAGAATAAATAAATAAATAAATAAATACCCTACATGCATTGAAATAACTGAGGCAAGGTAAAGCTTATAAAATGCATATAGGCAGGTCCTGATGGCTCACATCCGTAACTCTAATCAAGAGGTTGAGATCTGAGGAACATGATTTGAAGGTAGCCTAGGTAAGAAGGTCTGTGAGACTTTTATCTTCAATTAACAACCAACCAAAAAAACTGGAAGTGGAGGCCATGACTCAAATGGTTAGAGCACTATCCTAGAGCACAAAAGCTCAGAGACAGAATGCAGGCCCTCAGTTGAAGCCCCCAAACTGGCATCAAAAAAGAAAAAAAATCATACAATGTGTTGGTTATATATATGAGAGGTCCTTCTCTGCTGCCCTGTGGCCCAGGAGGTCACAGCCTTGGCTCTGGGGTCTGGAAGCTGAGCTGCGATCCTGAGCGTGGCCTCTCGGGCTCTTCCCTGGACGCCAGCACCCTCCACCCTGGGCCTCGGCCCCGCTGCTGACCTTTCTCCAGGTTAGACTCCCGCAGACGTCATGGCCTGGGCTGGTTTCAGAGCCGCCCGCGGGTGTGTGGGGTGCAGTGCCTGTGGATCTCCGCGAGGACAGCGGGGTGTGCGGGGAGCGGGAAGTGGAGACTGTGAACTTTGAGGATGTGGCCATCAATTTTACCCTCGAAGAATGGGCTTTACTAAGTCTTTCTCAAAGGAAGCTCTACCGAGATGTGATGGGGGAAATCATTAGAAATCTGGCCTCTATAGAAAAGAAGAAAGAAAAAGAAAAGACTGAAGTTAATTGCAAAAATCCCAGGGAGGAAGTAAGGTAATTGCACTAACCAGAGATAATACTATGCAGAGTGGCAGGAAATTTTTAAACCAAGCTGCTATACAAATGCACACAGGTAGAAATTGATTTTATCTTAGAAAATTTTCCTTGTAAAGTGTATACAAATGGAGCTCCAAAACTGGAAAATTCAGGAAATCTAAAAAAATATGCCAATATTGGGAGCGTTTGGAGAACACCATGAAAGCTCAGGAGAAACTTTCTAATGGTTTCCTAGTTTGCAAGCAGTTCTCAGTTTCTGTGTGTGTGTGTGTGTGTGTGTGTGTGTGTGTGTGTGTGTGTGTGTGTTTCACAGCACTCAATTTGTAGAGAGAGTGTCTGAACATGAACAGGTCAGTCAGTGTGAAGAAGCCTTCCAATAGGATGCGGAAAGCATTTTGAATAAGAAGACTCTACCTGGTGTAGCACCCTTTAATACCCATGTGTTTGGAGAAATCATCCTTACTCCTTCCCCCATGGGTATGCCTTTCAGAGCTCACACAGGACAGACAGCCTTTGTGAATCAGGAATGGGAGAAAATCCCCACCACTCATAAAGAATGTGGGAGAGCCTGCAGGAAATCCCATCAGGATCAAACTGGCCATAGAATGCACCATGAGGAAAATCCATTTGCAGCTATGCAATGTGAAAACTCCTGTAGCCACTCTTGTGTTTTTCACAGACATGAAGAAATTGACACTGAAGTTGAACCCTGCTGTGAATGTCTGCATTGTAGAAGACCCTTCCCTAACTCCACTACCCTCCAGGAGCACAAAAGAACTCCTCCCATGGAGAATCCCTATAAATGTGAGCAATGTGGGAAAACCTTTAGTTTCTCTAGTTATCTTAAAGCACATGAAAGAATTCACACTGGAGAGAAACCCTATGAATGTAGGCAATGTGGAAAAGCATTTGTTTCTAGCAGCACCCTTGGAAGACATGAAAGAGGTCATACTGGAAAGAAACCCTATGGATGCAAGCAATGTGGGAAAACCTTTCTTTTCTCTAGTTATCTTAAAGCACATGAAAGAACTCACACTGGAGAGAAACCCTATGAATGTAGGCAATGTGGGAAAGCATTTATTTCTAGCAGCACCCTCGGAAGACATGAAAGAGGTCATACTGGAAAGAAAACCTATGGATGCAAGCAATGTGGGAAAACCTTCCCTTCCTCTCATTACCTTAAAGCACATGAAAGAATTCACACTGGAGAGAAACTCTATGAGTGTAAGCAATGTGGAAAAACATTTGCTTTTTCCAGTGACCTTCGAAGACATGAAAGATTTCACACTGAAGAGAAGTCCTATAGATGTCTGCAGTGCGGGAAAACATTCATTCTTCCTTATTACCTTGAAAGACATGAAAGAATTCACTCTGGAGGGAAACCTCATGGATGCAAGCAATGTGGAAAAACATTTGCTTTTTCTAGTGACCTTCGAAAACATGAAAAGTCTCATGCTAGAAGCAAACCCAAACCCTGTGGATGTAAACCATGTGGGTAAACCTACTCTTCCTCTAGATCCCTTGAAGTACATGAAAGAATTCACACTGCAGAGAAACGCTGCACACGTGCGTAGTGTGGGAAAACGTTTGCTTTCTCCTGTCTACTTCAAAAACATGAACAAATTCATACTGGAATGAAACCCTATGAATGTAAACAGTGTGAGAAAGCATTTGTTCTTCCCTATCATCTTCAAAGCCATGAAAATATACACTCCAGAGAAACCGTATGAATGTAAGCAGTGTAGAAAAACATTTGTTCTTATTGTCTGGGTATCTAAAGTTCCAGAGTTCTAGGCATGTGTTCTCTGCCTCTGGCTCGTTTTGCTCTTTTGAGACAGCCTCTCACTGTTAGTGTAGTCCTGGGTAGCTTAGAGCTAGTGATTTTTATTTAAGAGGAGAAATTGTTTCCTGTGTATCCTTACAGTTGCCATTACTATTTCAGATCCTGAGATGAGGAGAGCTATAGGCATAGATTGATCTTTTTCAATAATGATAAACCAACCCAGGAATAGTGCCCAATGAACCTCTGTGCCCTGAGATTTAGGAGCATGGGTGGCTGGCTGTTGAAGTACAGGCATCTGCCAAGTCTCCAGCTAGGGATGGGATTCCTGGGTTTTCCAAAAGAAAGTGGACAAATACTAGCAGCCTGCCTGGAAGATACCAGTCTGGCAGCTGGATGAGGGGTGGATGAGGAGGTTCTGGTAGGAATGTGCCTCAATCTTTTATTCACAATGTGTCTCACTGACCCAGGGTGATATGAAACAACAAAAGAAAGCATTAATTTTGTACTACTGAACATGTAACTTTTCTCTCCGTGCGTGTGTAAGTGTGCATTTGTGTGTGAGTGTGTACGTGCACACACAAGTATGTGTTGAGACTTGAATTTAGGAATTGGGCACTGCTCCTTAGCTTTTGAAGTCAGGGCTATAATTCTACCACTTGAGCCACATCTTCAATTCTGGCATGTTTTGCTCATTACATAGTGTTGAAATCAGACTTTTCTCCCCCAGCTGGCTAGGAACCTCAATCTTCAGATCCTGATTATCTGGAATTACATGTGTGAGCCTCAACCACCGGCTTTTGTTTTATGTCTGAATATGAGGTACCCAAAACCATAAGAAGGAAAAGTATTGACTGTTTCAAAACATGAACAGGCTGGGAGCTGGTGGCTCCTATCTGTAATCCTAGCTATGCAGGAGGCTGAGACCTGAGGATGGAGGTTCAAACCCAGCCCTGGCAGGAATGTCATTGAGGGAGGAATTATCTGAATATATTAACATTCAAAGGCATCAGCAAACCATCTGGTTAGTGGTGAATTTTTTGGCTGTTAACAGTTTCTATGACTAGTTTTTCTTTATAGTCATCTCTAATCATCTAAATTTTTCTATGAAATGTTTGTGTAACAATTAAAAGACAAAGTTAGTACTTGGCCTTTCTAGAAAACCCAGTGTCTACAAAAGTAGCCTCACTAATCTTCAGCTCATCTCAATCTTTTAAATTAAGACAGTCAAATATCTATTGCTGAAGAAAGAAAGTACATTTAATATATAGCTTCTTTTTTTTAATATATAGCTTCTTTCTCATGATCTTTCAATCTAATGCAGTTAATAGTATTTCTGGGAATTAGTCCCTTTACTAGCCGCACTTCTCTAGGATTTTGAATCAGCTTTCTTAATTAATGTCTGAAAAAGCAGATTACTTTGAAAGGAAAGGTTGGTTTTTTTTTTTAACATAGTACCTGGGCTTGAACATAGGGCATAAATATCCTTTCCCTCTTTCCATTCAAAGTTAACACTCTACCATTTGAGTCATAACTCAACTTCTGACTCTGCTGCCAGTACTGGCTTCAAATTGATCCTCAGATGTCAGCCTCCCAAGTAGCTAGGATTACAGGCATGAGTCCCTGGTGCCTGGCTCAAAGAAAACCTTTATGTATCAGAATAGAAATTGTCATCATCAGTGTATGGTGCCAAGGGCACATTTTACATCATCTGCATCCTGTAGATGGTAGTGTGATCATGTTATTGGTATAAAATGTTATTTTTTCTTTCACTTTTTGTATTTAATTTGATGCTGAAAATCAAAAGCAAGGGCTTCATACACACTATGCACACTATTAACCTATACTTTATTCTCAAGGAGTAATCCTTTATTCAATACCATATAATTTTCAACCTTCTGGACATACTATTTTCCTACTTCCAGCCAAGCAGTAATCTACTCTGGCCACTAGATTTAGCAGTTCTGAACATTTCATATTTTTTGGCTTCAGACTATCAAGTTCCCCAAACTATTAACCCATTAGCTTCATATTATATTAATACTGTATATCCTATATGTACAGGGTTCATTTGATTACCTTGGTTTTTAAGAAGCTCATTATTAATGTAGAATAAATGTAAGCCATCATCAATTAAAATGTCAGGCTCAAACCACTATACTTCTAGCATGAGAGATAAAATTTAAAAAGCAAACAGTACATGTTATCACCAAGTATACAGAGCAATTGGAATGCTCACACATTATTTTGGGGAGGGTCAAATGATATGTTGGGGGAATATATGACATTTTCTTAAAATTAGCATTTATGTTTTTTGTGCTAGTAATTCCATCACAGTATTTCCCTGAGCAAATGAAAAAAATATCTGTCTATCTATCTATCTATAGAATGTGTAGCCAGGGTCAGCGGATTATACCTATAATCCTAGCTACTCAGAAGGCTGAGATTGAGAGTATCACAGTCCAAGGCTAGAGCAAGCAAAGTGTAACCCTAATCGCAATAATTAAAAGCAGGACATGATGACTCATGCCTGTCATCCCAATTCTGTGAGAACCATAAATATGGAGATAGAGGTCCCGGATGGCCTGGGATAAAGGAAGGCCTATTTAAACAATCACAGAAGCAAAAGTGGCTAGGGGTATGGATCAACTGCTTAAAAAATCACTCCCAAACCTTGGTTGGCAAGCACAAGCCTCTGAGTTCAAACCCCACTAAGGAAACTAAAGAGAGAGAGACAGACAGACAGACACCAGGAAAAAGAAATTATCTGAATTATCCATAACAGTATTGGATCTTGTATTAGATTGGGAAAGACTTATCCATTTCTTTCTGAACAACATTCCATACATTGGTTCTCTTTCACGTTTGAAAATGACACTCATTTGTCATTTAAAACTGATTTAATTCCTGATTTAAGCAATCATGGAAAAATAGACATGCGTGAAGAAATAGGAATTTTTATAAGCAATCTCTTCTGAAAGCAAAAATGGGAAAGGCAAAGGAGTGGAATTTGACATAGTCCACATCCTGCATAGATTATTTTCTTAGAAAGAGCTTCAGGCTGCATGAGCACCTGACTGCAACAACTGCACAGGGTGTGGACCATGGAGTGGTCTTTTCTTCCACTGAAATCATGTTTCAGGACCTCAGTTTCTTCCAACTGCAGGGGCAGCAATGAGAAAACCTCACAGGCCACTATTTGTTATTTTCTATCCAAAAAAGTGTTCAGATAATTTAGTATTTTTTCCATTAGTTTTCCCCTCATTTTCCATGCTAGTGTCTGAAATGTTTTAATAGTCATAGCTCTACTTCTGGCTTTTGGGTTTTGGTTTTTGGAGGGCTTTTTTTGGGGGGGGCTAATGATAATATTATTGAGTTTCCTGTCTGAACTTGCTTCCAATCAGGATCTTTAGTGCCCAATGTCCCAAGTATTAGGTTTACAGATGTGAGACACTAGCAGACAGAAAATATTATTAACCTGATCTAAAATATATTCACAATAGATACAAGTTTTAGGTATGTAGGTATGGACATAGGTAGGTACTTACAGAAATAGATAAATAGATAGATCCTTCAATAACTCTTCACTGAAACACAGAAAAATACATTCTCATTTTTGTGGGGTGTGAAAAAGAAAAATGGAGCTTGTATTTAGGTCACCAAGTTGGATTAGTAGGCATTCTGCTGTTGAGCCATACTTTAAGCCCTTTTTCTGCACTGATTATTTTCTTTGAAAGGTAATAAGATCAATATTAATTGATGCCTAACAGCTTGTTTTGAAGAGAACTCCAAAAATGATTTAAAAATTATATGAAATTGGATACTGTAAGAAACTGGCATTGTTTTCTAATAATTTCACATACATAGTTATTATTTTGATATTCACATTCAAATAGGAATAGACTTACAAAGTGTTATTTAGCTCTCTAAAATAAAAGGTACAGATTGTATCGTATTGTAAGTCATTAAAATGTGTGAGCATAAAAAGCCAGACCATGAACACATTTTATACAAGGGACTTGGCTCTGGGTGGGGAAATGGGGACCAAGACATGAGAAAGGGTATTAATGTATGTGAAGTAATGAACTGTCTCTCTGGCGAATATAATGTAACCCTTCTATTAATTACAATAAAAACATGAAAAAAAACAAGGGACTTGGCTCTACATAGTTCAATTTAGCTGTCCTTTCAGCCAAAGTCTGGAAAAAATGCTTAAAATATCATAGAAAAATTATTCAACCTACATTAATGAAAATAATGATGCTTTTTAAGATTAAATACAACTCAACAGAATGTCTATATAAGAGCAGAAATGGAATTAACAAGTACATGTCTGATGCCAGAATTATCTGTATTTTATTTTCTTTACAGAGTAGACCGACAAATGAAAATATCAGA
This sequence comes from Megascapheus bottae, assembly GCF_031878675.1. Taxonomy (NCBI): domain Eukaryota; kingdom Metazoa; phylum Chordata; class Mammalia; order Rodentia; family Geomyidae; genus Megascapheus; species Megascapheus bottae. The sequence goes on along the minus strand of NW_028327804.1, from coordinate 5,702,664 downwards.
GGGAACTTCCAAGAGAACATCATGAACGTCAGGCAAATTTTCTAATAAAGACACTTTTGAGGGCCGGGAGATTGACCTAGAAGTAGCGTGCTTGCCTAGCATGCATAAAGTCCTGGGTTCGATTCCCTGGTACCACATACAGAGAAAAGCTGGAACTGATGCTGTGGTTCAAGTGGTAGATGCTAGCTTTGAGAAAGTTCAATGATAGTGCTCAGGCCCTGAGTTCAAGCCACAGGACTGGCCATAAATAAATAAATAAAGAAAAAAAGAAACTTTTGAAGTTCTAGATTTTTGCAGAAACAATATACATGAAAATGTAATATATTGCATATATTGTTCTATCATTCAGTGAAACTTCAATTGTATTTCACACTTGTATTTTCTAATGCTATATGTACCTAATTGCACCAGTTATTTTAAGACAGGGTTTTGGTTTTTGCCCAGGGTGTAGCTGGACAGTGACTCTCCTATTTCATATTCTGCCATTGGCCACAGATGAAAGGAGCATGACACCATGGCTGGCTTTCTCTGTTAAGATGGAGCCTCAGTAACTTTTATGGCATATAGTCTGCAATCATCATCCTCTCAATCTCAATTTCCCACAGAGCTGAGATGGCAGGCATGAGCTACTGCGCTAAACTTTAATGTTTTTCTCTTATACTTCATAAAAGTGAGAACAAACTTCTGGTGTCTAGTTCATTCATGATCCAGTGGTGAAGCTAACAGTTACTGATGCTTATAGTTGAGTGACCTGATGCAAAGACAAACCTTCTGAATCTCAGATACAAAAGAAGCGTCCATGACTCTTACAGTAATAACTCAGTACTTGATAGTCACACCGGGTCACATTTTCTTCCCTTTTACTTTTTACCTTGTTTTCTGCTAGGAACTTGGATTCCTCCCTCTGGTTTTTAAGTTTTGTTTTCATTTCTGCTGCATATAGTATTTTTATTTACTTCAGGAAATTCATTAAGTGGTCAGGTACTGGTGCTCAGGGCCTGTAATCTTAGCTACTCAGGAGGCTGACTTCTGTGTATCATGCATGGAAGTCAGCCCAGGCAGGAATGCCCATCATTCTCTTCAATTATTCAGAAAAAAAGCTGGAAATGGAGGTGTGCTTCAGTTAGTGTGCCAGCCTTGAGCAAAAATAGGCAAACAAGTGAGAAAGGCCCTGAGTTCAACTGCCAGCACAGCCACCCCCCAATATATGTCATGAATAGAAATCCAGAGGTAGCCCAGTGGTAAGCAAGTAAAAGGCCTTGCTTTGATTCCCGGGATGAAACACACACACACACACACACCACTTGAATGGCCCTTAGTTACCATTAGTTCATCTTTGGCTACTGATGCGCTGTAAAATGTAATGACTGGATTTCAGTTATTCCCTTCATATAGAAATTCTTTGATAAAACTGTCTTTGTCTTCATATTCTGCTTTTAGAGTGTGTAAAATAGTATGGGTACAGCTTGTAACACCTCAGGCCTCTTTATAATTTACATGTTATTTACACTCCCTTAGGTGGCCATATTTAATGGTTTAAATAAGATGTAAGAAGTACATTTGGAAAACTTATAGTAGGGTATTTTTTTTGTGGGTCATGGGGCTTGGACTGAGCCTGGGCACTATCCCTAAGTTCTTCAGCTCAAGGCTACCACCCTACTGCTGGGCCTGGACATAGTCCCTGAGCTCTTCAGCTCAAGGCTAATGCCCTACCCAGCTTAGTAGTGCCTTTTTTTTTACATATGATCAAAATTTACACTTTGTAAATTGTGAGAAACTTTACACATATGAGCAGATAGTATTCTACTTTATATTGCAGTATGAGAACATCACCAGGTAACAGTAGTAGCTCACGCCTGTAATTCTAACTACTCAGGAGGATGAGATATGAGGATTGTGGTTCAAAGCCAGCCTGGGCAATAAAATCAACATGACATCTTTTTTTTGTCATAAAAACGTGAAAACATTTTATTCTATGTACAATAATGTACACAAATTTAAATAGGTCACCAAAGAGACCAGAAGTAATTAAAGAGGTATATTTACAGTAGCACATCACAGTAAACAGAAAACCATTCACAGATTCAACATTGATACTGTTTTTTGTGCTTGGTTACACACTGAAGTGAAGCATATTACTTCATTTTGGATGAACTGAATTTTAAACGAATACCTCAATGATTAGTAAATGCTATTTTAATCAGTGTCATCATTAACAAGTTCTTCAGCTGCTGCGCCTGTGGGCCGAATCCCTCCATTTCTTTCTCTTTGAACATCATCATCATCACCATCATCATCACAATCAGTACTGTCATCTTCATTTAATTCTCTGTCAGATTCAGCAGCTTCTTCTCTTATAGCTTCCTCTGGATTTTGATTTTCATTGGGTACAATAAATCCATTGTTGTTAGACACATTTGAATCATCCTTGATATCATCTTCAATGTATACTTTTTGATGGCACATTGGACAAGTATCTTGAATGTACAGCCACTTCCGAAGGCAAAGTGCATGGAAATAATGATTACAAGGTGTAATACGAGCAGATGTTGTAAACTCATGGTAGCAGATTGCACATACATCACCTATTTCTTGCAAGCGGCTCCCTTTTACTTCAAGAAGTGAATTGATTTTCTTAATGGCAGTTCTACGGTTCATGAATGTCTTCCAGCCCTTTTTTGCTTGTAAGGAGATGTTAAAATAAGCATGTAGGCACATCATACAAGCCCGAATTTTACTTCCTGACTCAAACATCATAGTATAAGCCCCATTTTCAAACATCACTACTCCAAATATAAATTCAATAATATTGCCTGTTGAACGAACGTAGTAGACATAATCATCAAGCTTTTCCCAGAGGACATTATAGTAGCCATCAATCATGAATAATGTATAAACAGTGAGAGAAACAATTACTTTTAAGCAGAGTTCCACCCAAAGGCTGTTACTACAAACAACCATGTATTTAGTGCATAGTGATGCCAGAGAACATAACTGAGTAAAACAGGAAGGACAAACAGGCAAGCAGAGACAAACAGCATGGGAAAATGTCTATGAAAAGATGACACATGGGAGGCACTGAGAGACATTAATACAGGATCTGTCATTCCATGGATGAAATGCAGGACTGCAGTTAATAAAAGGCACATGTTTCTACTTAAGCGAATAAGTCTCTCTTCTGGCCTTAACCCACTTAAACCAGTCTGAAGAGCCAAAATAAAACAGGTGCTACAAAGCCAAGCCGCCTGTCATCTTCTTCAGTTGATCCAATAAAGGCCAATATTCCAAGGCCCAAGTAATGGGCTACTGAAGAAATTACAGCACTCATGCCCAGTACAGTTAGGGTAGAATCACATCCACTAATTATAAGGTTACAAATGAGGTCCCAGAAATCATCCCAAGAAATAAAATAGGACTCAGTTTCATTTGCCATCCTTAAAATGTATATTAACACTGTAGCCTGGGCTGTAACTCTTGTTAGCCAGAAGACGCGAAGTAGATCTGGGAAACGAATCCTCTTCCATGTGTCTTCCATCAATAACTGTAATCCATAAATTCGATACATGTGCCTCACTAAAAGATAAACATATCGTGTAGAATAATAAAACCACTTAAGTTTCACTGCCAAGACCAGCACTGTATTTCATATGAGGATCAAGGATGAGGTAAAAACTAAAGTCTCTCTGATGTGTAATGGTAGCTCTGTGATTAAACCTGTTACAGGAACCAGCAGATCCAAAATAATTAATTGTGAATAGATGGACTGAGTCTGGAGTAGTGTGATGTATCCAATCCAGATGTGAGCTGTAGAACAATGAGTGCCGTCCGCAGTGAGGGCCCCTTCCGAGGAAGCAGCTCAACCCGGAGAGCTGACGTGTTGTAGGCACCATAGAAGTCAGTGTGCAAAGCAGCATAATAATTCACCAGCACTGAAGTTGCGGCTCACAGAAAGGCTGCGCTGTGCACGTAAACTTGAAAAGTGATCGCTGTGACAAGATGGGAACAATACTGGATACAAATATCCCGAGGAGCCGGAGGAGGACCTGGAGGCCATACAGAACCGGCTCTGGCTGGAATCGTAGTAGGAGTTGAAGATGGCGTCGATAATGTCAAGGCAGGACACCCGGAGCGCCACCTCGAGCGCTGTCCACATCTGCTGACGGGCCATCCACACCTGCTGCTGCGGGGGCCCCTCCGCCACCCAGAGCCGCTGCCACACCGGGGCCGCGTGGGGCAGGGCCTGGGCCAGCGGCCGGGAGGGGCGGGGCTCGGGCGGCGGCTCCGCCCCGTCACCCTCCTCTCCTCTTGGCGGCCCCATCCCGCTGCCCGCCCGTGTCTCCCCAGCTGGAGCAGGCAGAGGAGGCCGAACATGACATTTTTTTTTTTTTGCCAGTCCTGGGCTTGAGCTCAGGGCCTGAGCACTGTCCTTGGACTTTCTCAAGGCTAGAGCTCTACCACTTGAGCCTCAGCACCACTTCTGGCTTTTATCTATGTATGTGGTACCGAGGAATCGAACCCGGGTCTTCATGCATGCTAGGCAAGCACTTTAACCACTAGGCCAAACTCCCGGCCCCCCGAACATGACATCTTATATACAATAAACTACTCCAAAAAGTCAGAAGAGGCACTGTGACTCAAATGGTAGAGCACTAGCCTTGAAAGCGAAGTGGCTCATGGACAGTGCCAAGGCCCCGATTCACACTTCAGGACTGCAAAAGGGGAGGGGGGGACAGGCCTGGGAGTTTGGCCTAGTGGTACAGTGTTTGACTAGCATGCACTAAGACCTGGGTTCAATTCCTCGGTACCACATACATAGGAAAAATCCAGAAGTGGTGCTGTGGCTCAAATGATGGAGCTCTAGCCCTAGCCTTGAAGAAAACCCAAGGACAGTGCTCATGCCCTGAGCCCAAGCCCAGGAGTGTCAAAAAAGAAAGAGAAAGAAAGAAAGAGAGAGAGAGAGAGAGAGAGAGAGAGAGAGAGAGAGAGAGAGAGAGAGAGAGAGAGAGAGAGCGAACTCATCGTGAAGGGAGATTTGGGTAAAGCAGCTAGATGGGTAGTATAGGTTGGCAGTAGACTAACAGAAACGGAAAAGAAGATTTTAGAATTTCAATGACTGTAGTTTCTTCTCTATATCCCTTCCCCTCTTTCTTTCTCTCCCCGTATTCCTCTCCCTCCTCCTGCTTTTCTCCCTCCTTCTTCCCTTATCTTTTTTTTTATTATGGCATCAATTTAGGGCCTGGGCCTTTTGTTTGACTTTTTTCGCTCCTTATTGGTTGTTCACCCCTGGAGAAACTCCCTCAATTCTGCCTTTGTTGCTGTTATTGTTGTTTTTAATTGGAGATGACAGTCTCGTGGCCTTTTCTGCTGAAGGTGGCTTCCAACCACTATTCTCAGACGTCAGCCTCCAGAGTATTTAGGATTACAGTTGTGAGCCACTAGAACTCTGTAAATGATTGTGTTTTCATACCGAGAATTATAGTCCTAGTATGTAAAATGTTACTGGTCATCATCAACCCCAAGAATGTATCTGATCTCATTTGTTTGAAAGAGAAAAATAAAATTACATTCTGCATTTTGAGGATAATTTGCTTTTAGCCTTTAGGTTCAAAACTACTAGCCACATGCTGGTAGGTCAGGCCTGTTGTCCTAGCTACGCAGGACACTGAGATTTGTGCATCAATGGTTCAAAGCCACAAGGGCAAGACAGTCTGAGAGACTCTTATGTGCAAGTAACTATCTAAGAGCTGGAAGTGGAACAATGGCTAAAGTGATCATGTACTAGCCTTGTGTAAAAAGCTCATGGATAATACCCAGGGCCTGAGTTCAAGTCTCAGCACTGGCACACATGCACAAGTATTAGGACAAGATAAATATGTGTCAGGCAGTCACTACATTATTGGAATTAGCTAGGCAAATCTGTGAAAGCTTTTTAGTGCTTGGTCAACACATGGTTTTCCAATGCTAGATGTTTTGAGTCCATTTTCCACTCATGAAACAAATACCTGAGAATGAACTTCCAAATCAGCGAAATTTATTAGCAGGGCATTGTTGGCTCTCACCTGTAATTCTAGCTACCCAGAAGGCCGAGAAGTGAGGATTGCAGTGCAAATTGAGCTTGGTTTGGAAAGGGTATGAAACTCTTATCTTCAGCTAACAAGAAGATGGAAAGAACCAAAAAGAACAGAAATCCTGGCCAAGTTTGAGAATTCAGTGCTGCAGCTGCAAGAGCTATTTCGTGGCAACCAGCTTCTTCCAGATGGTTTACCAGAGTTTGGCTGGATCTTGCTTAACTGGATCTTCCCTCAGAGCTCAATTGGATGCCCCTACCAACCTGGGGCTGGGAGCCTACCTGTGGGCTGGAGTCTATCCAAGCCCCGCCCCCCGCGGCCCCACCCACCCGCGCTTAGACACGCCCCTCCTGCCCAGAGGACCATGGGAGCTGCTTGCTTGGAATCCCCTTGGAAAGCGCTATGAGAGGCCAACGGACCTACAACTCTTGGTAGACCTACTAATGGAGCATTTGGAGTTTGCTTGTACATTGATTTGGCAGAGCATTACCTACAATTACATATACATACGCCTTATATGTCATACATATAATGTACATGTTATATAATTTTAAATACATAATATTAACATATTTATAAATATATAATGTACATATATTTTTATATAATTTTTGTATGTACTTTTTTTTCCTATACCTGGCTCTTGTACTCAGGATTGCAGCAATGTCACTGGGTTGGTTGCTCATGGCTATTGCTATAGCACTTGAGCCACAAAATGCCACTTCTGGCTTTTTTGGTTAATTGGAGAGAAGCGTCTCATGAACTTTCCTGATCAGGTTGGCTTCAAATGGTCATCCTTAGATCTCAGTCTGCTGAGTATCTAGGGTTACAGGTGTGAGCACTAACAACCGGCTTAAAATATTCTTAATACATAATTTTGTCATTTTCCATATGTGATCAATTACATGCAAATGATAACTTTAACAAAGATGTTAAGATTTACACAGAGTATTGTTTTGACAGTTTATAAGTTAAATTGATGAAGAGGTCACCATTTAAATTTATATGTCATGTTTTCTATCATAAAAGATTAAACTTTCTGAGTATAATCTAAAACTGTAAATGTTTTAAAATAGTCAAGACTCTTCTTTATTACAGTTTTAGATACAGAATATTATATCTTTAAAAAGCTGTGTACTTAGGTACCTCATTCATGTAATCCTAGCTAATCAAGAGACTGGGAACTGGCTTCATGGCTTGAAGCCAGCTTAAGCAGGAAGTCCAGAGTTAGCCAGTAAAAATTCAGTAGTGGAGAAGAGTGGTTCAGCCTTAAGTGACAGTCTAGGGGTAGCCTCCAGGGCCTAAGCTCAAGTTTCCATGCCAGCACCTTCCCTGCCAAAAATCCACCATAAAACAATTTGTATGTTGTCTAGTTACTGTATGGATTTCAAACTCATAATCCTTCTGCCTCCAGAGCAGCTGAGATTAAAAGCATGTGACAGTATACCCAACTTCTCCTTCTTGTCTTCCTCCTTCCTTCCCTTCCTCCTTCTTTCCTTGCTTCCCTCCTTCCCTCTTCCTTTCCCCTCCCTCTTCCCGGTCTCTCTTGTTCATCATATGAATGAAACAATGCATAATGCTCTGTTTCATATAAAAGTTCTTTCATTCTGAGATACTTATTACATAAACCCTCTGCATTCTTTTTGTATTTTGGAGTATTATTTCATCACATTTTATTTATTCATTCTATTCATGGACACTGGGAATGTTTGTATTTTTGGCTGTGATGAATGCAACTGTTATGGATATTCCCTCTTTTTTTCTGTTTTGTTTTGCTTTTGTTATGACTAGTGAGGTTTGAATTCAGAGTCTTGTGCTTGCCAGACAAGATTTGGGGTTGATTTTTTGTTTTTGTTGTTGTTGTTTGGTACATAGTGGGCTTGAACTCTGGGCCTGGGCACTGTGTCTGAGCTCTTCAGCTCAAGCCTAGAGCTCCATCACTTAAGCCATAGGGCCGCTTCCAATTTTCTGGTACTTAATTGGGGCTAAGAATCTCATGGCCTTTTCATGCCCTGGCTGGCTTTGAACTGAGATCCTCAGATCTCAGCCTTCAGAGTAGCTAGGATAACAGGTGTGAGCCACAGGTGCCCAGCTGATATTGATTTTTTTAAACCAGTAGAGCCATACCTCTGGCTAGTTTTGCTTTTGTTATTGTTTAAATAGGCCTTCCTTTATCCCAGGCCATTGTGGACTACTATCCCTCTATTTATGCTTCTCACAGAACTGGGATGACAGGCGTGAATCACTATGTCTAGCTTTTAATTATTGAGATGAGGGTTTTTGAACACTTCATTTTGTCTGGCCCTGTACAATGATACTCTCAATGTCAGCCTCCTGAGTAGCTAGAATTAGAGGTTTGACCTACTGAGCCTGGCCGACACATTCCATTAGTAGTAGTCTTGTTTAGATATATTTTCATTTTTCCCAAGGAAATACTCTAGAATCTAATCTCTGGCTCATAAAACATACATGTTGATTTATTGAAATTGATAGATTTTTCCCCAAATCATATTATTAGACACTCCTTCCCCAAATGTATGAATATTCCACTTGCACTGGCTGATTTTTTGTGTTTTTGGCTTTTTAAGTTTTATCTCTCATGCTAGAAGTATAGTGGTTTTTGCCTTGCATTTTAACTGATGCTGTGTTAATACTGAGCTTCATAGAAGTCAAGGTAATCAAACGAAGGGTATATATGGATGGTATGAGTATGAATAGGAAGTGAAGCTAATGTGTTAGTAGTTTGGGGAATTTGACAAAATCTGAAGCCAAAAATATGAAACACTTGGCTGGGAATAGGAAAATTATCTGTCCAAAAGTTGTAAACTATATGGTATTTGAAGTCAAGATTACTTAAGTGTAGCTTACTAGTGTATACAGTATGTATGAAGCCTTTGGCTTCAATTGCCAGCATCAAATAAAAGACAAAAGGAGGAAGAAAAAATAATAACGTTTTATGCCAATAACATGTTTACACTGCCATTTGTTCACAGGTGCAGATGGTGCAAACTGTGCCCTTGGCACCAGAGACTGGTGATGACAATAGCTGTTCTATTAAAGGAAACATCCCGAACTATGACACTGAGGTAAAAAATTCAGTCCAGTTTTTGTTGTTGTTGTTGTTGTGAGTCACCAGGCTTGTACTAGGCCTGGGCACTGTCCCTGAACTCTTTGGCTCAAGGCTACCACCCTACCCTTGAGCCAAGCCCCACTTCCTGTTCTCTAGAGGTTAATTAGAGATAAGAGTCTCAGGTCCTTTTGTGCCTGGGCTGGCTTCGAACTGTGATTCTCAGATCTCAGCCTCCTAATTAGCTAGGATTATAGGTGTGAGCCACTGTGCCCAGCAAGTTCAGTTTTTTTTAATATTGATCTTTTACTCAGTGGCAAGGCATATGCATATGCACATATTCCTTTTTTGTGGGTCATGGGTTCCTCAGCTCTTCAGCTGTGTCACTTTGAGCCACAGAACCACGCCTAGTTTTCTGGTAGTTAATTGGAGATAAGAATCTCATGGACTTTTTTGCTAGGCTGGCTTTGAACCACAATCCTAGCTCTCAGCCAGTACCCAGCAACATAAAGATTTTGAGCCAGGCACCAGAAACTCATGCCTGTGATCCTAGCTACTCCAGAGGCTGAGATCTGAGGATCACAGTTTGAAGCCAGTAGTGGCAGCAAAGGGTCAGAAGTGGAGCTAATAGTGAAGTGGTAGGATGTTAGCCTAGACTGGAAAAAGGGAATGCATAACATTTAGAGTCTACATTCAAGCCCCAGTACTGTGAAAAAAAAGCCAACCTTGTATTTCAAGTTATCTGCTTTTTGGACTTTAGTTAACTAAGCTGATTTAAACATCTAGAAAAGTTCTATTAGTGAAGAAACTAATTCTCGGCAATAATACTAATTGCATCCAAAGGAAAAATCATGAGAAAATATATGTTTATTTATTATGAATTAGATACTTTCATTCTTTACCTATAGTCATTGGAATGTCTTAAGTTAAAAGATTGAGATTAGCCAAAGACACCTAAGGCTAGTGTTGTAGACTCTGGGTTAGAAATGCCAAGTACTTATTTTTCCTTTTAATTATTACACAAGCATTTTATTAAAATCTTAGAAGAGATTAATAGAAATGAATATAAAGGAAAAAAATCTAAAGTCATACAAATTGTCACCATCCAAACAATTAGGCACTAACTCATATCCTTCTTTAACCATATGGTTTCCTGATGCCTTTGAATTTTAATATGTTCAGCTGATTCCTTCCTATATACAAATATATATGATTTATACTCATTATCTATCTATCTGTCTATCTATGTATCTATCATCTGTCTATTATCTGGACTCTTTCTTTGCTTTTTTTCTCAATGACTCACTTTTTTATCAATGAAATAAGCATCCTAAGTATGATTCTGTACACAGGAAAATATGTCTGGACATGTTTGGATTACTGGTCAGTGCCCTCCACATCCTAAAAAGATATACTGGATATAGAGGGCATATATGAGCCCCTGTATTCATGTGCTTTTGTTTCACATATATACTTCTCACATTTTCCCGTTCCACTCCTTCTAAAAGAGGAAGTTCAAGCATCTCGTCAGAATGTGATTCCCACATCTTCCCACAGCTTATTGTTCATCCCATTATTCTGCAGACTCCTTGCTTTGTTCTTTTAAAGAAGGGTGCTGCTCAATCCTCTGAGGCTGCAGATCTAACAACACGAAGTCCAGTAAAGGCACGAGTACTAAGTAAGAAGTCCAATTTAATTCTAAAAATTTATTTGACAAATTTTCTTTGTAACATATTGGCTGCCATGTTTCATAATCAATAAAAATGATAGCTAACAAAGGTAAATTTAAAAGGTGGATCCAAGGAACAATTACAATGGCATACTTCATTTTTTTTTTTGCCCGTACTGGGACTTGAGCTCAGGGCCTGAGCGCTGTCATTGGGCTTTGTGAAGGCTAGAGCTCTACTATTTGAGCCACAGCACTACTTCTGGATTTTCCTATGTATGTGGCAACAAGGAATCAAACCTGGGTCTTTGTGCATGCTAGGCAAGCACTCTACCACTAGGTCAAATTCCTGGTCCCCCTTTTTCCTCATAGGCCAAAAGTCACTTTGTAAATTGACCAATTTTTTATCATCAAGTTCTTTGAATAGGTTCATTAGAGTATGCCACAGAATTGGATTCCATAATGAGTTTCAATTTAATGTGTTCTTATACAGTAGGAATGTCATGGAATCACTTACAGGGGAGAAGAAGTGATAAGCTCACTTAGACAAGAGACTAGATTTAGGAAAATAAGGTATGGATATAGAAATGGCAATGAGCAGATGAAGAACTTTGTTGGAAAAGGAAAGACACAGTGGACAATTATGAGAAAATATCAATTCACTTTCTAGAACAGCATCTGTTTTAAGAAATATAATAAATCACTCTCTCAGAAATTATGGTTAAAGTTGCGAGAGCTGTTATTAATGGAGAGTCTGATCTGAAACACAATCCTAAAGGTTTATGGTCACAAGGCCGTTCCTCCCTGGTCTTGTCAGAGAAAGTGACACAGTAGGAACCACCTTGCCACTAGGGAAGTGAAAACCATCTAAGGAAATATTGTTCATTCTGAAAGTTTTAGATGCAGCGCAAATTTGATAAAGAAGTAAACTTCACTTCAAAAAATGCCCAATCTGGGCAAGTAGGGAAAAAAGGCATCTTTAATGAATGTTACAAATAGTAGATTAAGTCACAAAAGAGGAAAACTGATTGCCAAATAAGAAAAGAAATAGTTCTTGAAAACACTTGCTGTTGAGGTGAAAACAATTGGAATGAGCTGCTGATAGGTTACTTAAATGAGGCAGATAAGAATAGGGTGATTGTGGTTCTTAATGTACAGTTATTTCTTTTTTCTTTTTTCCCCTTCTGGTTAATCTCATGTAGTTACTATATCTGGCTTTGTTACCTGGTATTTTATATATACATTTATTTGTATATTTGCAACTAGAGAAGAGGGGAACAAGATGATTGGGAGGGGTGGGTGGTGAGAAACGGGACATACATGAGAAGGGTTATCAATGTGCTAAAAGTAATGTACCCACTACCTGACAAGTGTAACTATAACCCCCTATACATTACCCTGACAATAAAATAAAAATAAAAGAATATGCACTTTGAATTTGCTCTTTTTTATTATTTTTTTTTACATTTTATTTTTAGCCTTTATGTGTTGGTTCACTTGTATCAAATAAATTAATCACAGAAATGTTTCCATGTCTTCCTCTCAGATGATATTCAGTATATATTCAATTGATGAAAATCTGGGTCATTAAAGTAATTCCTGAAGGGAGAAATAAAAGTATTTTCCTCAGGGTTACTTTGAACACTTGAGGATAAACTTTTGTTATGTCTAATTTAAGAATAGACTTCTTTCTTTTACTATCATTTATCTGACTTCAGTAGATGACTGGTGAAAAATATGGTTTTCTCAGCAGGCCATGACTCTCAGTCTATTGCAACAGAAGAGCAAGAGAGTTGTGAGGGCAGGGAACATAAACAGCCTTTGGTATGTTCATCATTTACATTCTATCTTCTCCTACAAGTGTATTTTATTTATTCAATAATATAACCAAAGGAATTTATTTACCTCACAGACTACTCTAAACAATCAATAGTTCAAAATAACAAGTGCTCTATAATTATTTTACTAAGTATGAATATTGAGACATTATTGCATCTGAAGGAGATGACTAACAAGGAAGGGTTTATAATATTACAACACAAACAAATTTTTTTGTTGCCAGTCCTGGGCTTGAGCTCAGGGCCTGAGCACTGTCCTTGGACTTTCTCAAGGCTAGAGCTCTACCACTTTAGCCTCAGCACCACTTCTGGCCTTTTCTCTATGTATGTGGTACCGAGGAATCGAACCCCGGTCTTTGTGCATGCTAGGCAAGCACTCTACCACTAGGACAAACTCCCGGCCCAGAATTTTTTACTTTAATGAATGGAATCAGAAAACATAACTAAAAATTTATAGATGGATTTAATGATAACTTAGCATATGTTGATATTGGGTAATCTGCAGTGATTATACACATATGAATGACGTAGAGATTACCAAGTTGAAGAAAACCATTAGCCAATGCATCCTACAGGAACTTAGGGCTTGGTTTTTTTATAGCACATTAAAAATTGTTATGTGTTAGACACTGAATCCATTTCCTTTTCTGAATAATTACCTTTGGAGAGATAGACAGGAAACAAACAGGATGAATATTTACATGAGAGAGAAGGAATCTGTCAGCAAAGAATTTTCATCTCTAGAATCCCTTCCAGTGAAGATGTTAAAAAGGATTTCATTTTCTTGCTTGCGGAAATGGAAGCCATTAGGAAGAAAATTCTATATTCAGACAATGGGTTCCCTAATATGACATTGTATCAGACAAATGAATATCTAGGATACATTATCCAGGGAGACAGAGCAGAGAATGCCTAGGTTCATCATTTTATACTTACAGTCATAGATTGAGCAGTTGATAGTGAGATACTCATTATCCTGGCATCTACATTGTTACAATGAATAAGAAAGGAATGATGGCAGAAAGACAAGACACATTTTTCACATTTAAGAAATAGCTTCTTACCAGATACAGAGGCTGGGAATTGGAAGGTCCAGGTTCAAAGCCAACCCCCACAACAGTCTGGGAGACTCCTGGTCAACAATAAGTAGCCAAAAAGGAGGCAGGCAGTGTACCTCATGGGGTAGAGTCCCCGAGTGGTCTAGAAAGCTGAACAAGAGTAAGAGGGGCCCTCAGTGTAAAGGTTGGAACCAGCTGAATCTGAAAACCAAAGAAACAAAAACTGTCCTATTGCTTTCATTCTTAAAACTTATTATAACTTTTCCTCCTAGGGAAGAGTTGTATATTGTGATAAAACTTTCAGTATTTAAATGTAATGTAAAGAACAAAATTTCCATTGAGCTCTCTGTGATTTACTGCTTTCTTCTCATTGAAAGCTTTTCCTTAATATATAGGTTCTGTACTTCTGTCTTTGTGTATCTAGGACAATACTCTTCTTTTTTCTTTTGATGTTAATTCTGAGTTGTGATCTCAGGGCCCCTGCCCTGAGGGTATTTTTTTTGCTCCAGACTAGCAGTCTCCCACTTGAGCCAGGCTCTATTTCTGGATTTTTAGTGGTTCATTGGAGAAAGAGTCTCACAGACTTTGCTGCCTAAGCTATTTCAAACTGCGATTCTTTGACCTCAGCCTCCTGAGTAGTTAGGATTACAGTTGTGAGCCATTAGAGCCCAGCCGACATTACCTTTTCTTTTGCTTAATTCAGTATTGGGATCTCTCTTTATTATACAAATATCATCTTTTGAGATGTAAGCTATTCTTCTCCTGGAAAGTGTTTTTATATTTAATTCTATCCCAGTGAAAATAGTAGTACTTTTAAAATTATGTATTTGATACCCTATCCTCCAAAGCTCATGGGATATGCACGATTGCTGTCTATGTTCTTGAGTTAGTTGCTTGCTGAAATACTCCCACCAGCCATAGTTCTGTGCATCTGCTGGGTTTTTCTATAGTCACACGCTTGAATGACATGATCAATGACCTGACGACAACCACAGCAGCAACAACAGTTGTTTCACATGCAAATCAGAAAGAAATAGCCACTGCAAATAACAGGGTCCTTTTTAATGAACGGTAGCATTTACCCTTAATATTGAAAAAGTAATTAAATCATAGCTAGTATTCATACTTAAAATAGTATCTTTTTATCTTTATCTTATATATTTGATTCTTGATTTTTCCTCTAACCTTACATGAAATGAGTTCATTTCAGAAGGATCTTTAGTGCAAATATAAAAAGATGAATAATTACCATATTTGTATATTCGATATATGGCATTAGAAGTATTTTCAGAAACACATACACATTTTGAAATACTGTTACTTACTTTATAGACCACAGACCAAATCAATGGAACAGGTGGCACTAATGTCTTCTCTAAGTCATCTGAATCAGTCCCAGAAGAGTCTGCATTGCCTCATTATGAGCATTTCTCCATGCAAAGTAAACAACACAGAATGGAAGGTGAAGGTAGGGCCACGGAATACCTGTAAGGTCCTTTTTTAACAAGTCCTGGGACATGAACCCCAGCTTAGGTACTGTCTCTGAGCTTCTTTTGCTCAAGGCTAGGACTCTACTACTTGAGCCCCAGCCCCATTACTCTTTTTCTGAGATGAGACCATTATGGAACTTCCTGCCTTGACTGGCCTTTAACCAAAATCCTCAGAACTCAGATAGCTTAGAATACAGTTGTTGTGAGTCACCGGCACCTGGCTTCTAAGGTCTTTTAGATTACTTACACTAGCACTGCTTATCACTGTTATACAATACCAATGTGTTATTATTGCATTAGTGTCACAAATATGCCTCAGGTTAAAGTAGAATGAGGGCTACACACTTTGCCATAGAGAGATGATTCCCACTGCATCGCTCTCAGTGGAAAATCCCTCCTGTGTCTTTTTACTGTTCTTCTCCTCTATGCTCTCCCATTCTCACGGAGGGTCACACCTACAATACTACAGGAACTTTAGGTACCTTTCACTTTCACCTCAACTTAGGAGACCCTAGTCAGCTCTGTAAATGCTAATCCCATATTTAGTGCCTACCAGATCTTTTCAAGCCTTGGTTCAAAAGCCAGCTACTGTTTCTCAATGCTACAGATTTCTCTAGATTTCTCATGTACCTTCCCATATCCATACAGTATTCTTGCAGTAGAGCATTTAGTTTTCTTTTGATTTTTTAGGTGTTACTGATGCCTGATGAACTACACATGATATGAAATTTACAGTTTATTTTTTCACTATTGTATTCCATGTATGTTTATTCATGGCCACTAAAGGAGCGAATAAACATCACTCACAAAATCTCTTCATGTTCCTTTATGTGACTTTATTGGGAGCTTTCCAAAAGCCAGGCAGGGTGACATGTATTTGTTTTGTTTTGTTTTTTGGCCAGTCCTGGGCTTGAGCTCAGGGCCTGAGCACTGTCCTTGGACTTTCTCAAGGCTAGAGCTCTACCACTTGAGCCTCAGCACCACTTCCAGCTTTTTTCTATGTATGTGGTACCGAGGAATTGAACCTGGGTCTTCATGCATGCAAGGCAAACACTCTACCACTAGGCCAAACTCCTGGCCCCAGCAACATGTATTTGTAATCCCAGTGCATCTCTGGCTAAGACTGGATTTAAAGTTTCAGACCAGCTGGAACTACATAGTGAGGCCCTGTGTCAAAACAAGTGGGGAGGAGGTGAGTGGCAGAAAGGAAAGATAAAAGTAAGGAAATTTCCAAAGTTATGTAAATTCTCATTGCCATTAGCTATTAACATCAACATTACTGGTTTCCTTTTCTCTGTTTTTATAAGTACACTGTAATGTGACATTGGTTGTGAGTTTTAGCATTTTAGCTGGTCCCTGCCCTGCTGCATATCCAAGTCCTTTCATTGCATCACAGACGCATGCTGATGGTTGCTATCCTGCCAGGGCCAATTCTATTTGTGTATCATCTCTGGTGAATTGTCTTTCCACAGCTCATCCTGAAGAGTTCAGATCACCGTTACTCTAACAGCTTTCATTTTCGAGAGGATACATTTTTGGCTTTATTTTTAAGCTCTTAATATGATCACTGTGTGTGTGTGTGTGTGTGTGTGTGTGTGTGTGTGTACACATGTGTACGCACATGTGCAGAAAGTCTGGAAGTCTGAGGCTCAAATGCTTGGCATTTTGCTTTTGGTTGGTTCTGTACCACTCGAGTCTAGGCTCAACCCTCTGGGGGTTTGCTAACTAACTGAAGATAAGGGCCTCCTCTATTTATTTACTTGCCCATCCTGATCCTGTGAGCCTCCTGAGTATCTAGGATTATAGGGTTGAGCTACAGCATCCAGATCTATCAGCATATGATTTCTTTCTTTTATTAAGTTCTCCCAAGTGCAGAATAAAATGTATCAGTTGGGACTACTGAGAAAACTACAGAGTAATCACGGTGGTTAATAGATGATTAGTTATGCTCATCAACCTTCTGTATGATTTCTGTAATGTACAACTTAATTTCTTGAGCCCTATTTTTGGAAGCAAGTCACTTTCAGATAAAGTTGGTTCTTTCTGTCTTGGTTTCATAAATTGTTAAGATATTTCAGGACAAGATTTATTGAGGGTTAATTCTGACCTGTTGAAGCAAGGCCTTTCTGATGTCCTCTGTTCTATAAAGACATCAGTTCCTGGCAGTGTGTGAACAATAGGTAATTTTCTGTCATCTCTTCATGTGTTTTATTCCTCAATGCCAGGCCCCTTTCTGAACACACGTGATCCACTGCTCTGCTACATATGCAAGGGGGTCCTGTGTAGCTCTCCTGAATTCCCCTTGTTCCTCTCTGAACTCTCCAGTGCGCTGTCACATGACACTCATCCTCCTCGCTTCCATCAGCCTGTTTTCCTCACCGTTGGATCTTGGGAACCTGGAGTATGCACCACCTAGCTCTCTTCTTTCTGTGCCTTGGTCTGTACCCCTCTCACAGAAGGGCCTGGGCACTGGGAATATTTTCTTCACTGTCTCTCAAGGACACCCCTCTGCAATAGTTTAGCAGTGCATTCACTGACTCCATTCTCTCAAATATGTTATCTTCAAAGTGCTTTAGTGTGGTTTGCTTGAATATTTTTGGATTGGCTTCAGGCAGAAGCATAGCTCAACACAGTTTACTCCATCTTAGGTAGAAACAGACTGCCATGAAGCATCAATAACTATTGTAGATTGGATAAATATCAGCTCATAGTCTCTCTTCCTGTCTCCTTTTTAGTGTTTAATTATCAGGGTAGCTATTTTCTTCTGGAAAGTACTCCTGTGCCTAATAAATTCCTAGAACAAGGAGAAAATGCATCTAGTTAATCGACAGTGGTCATTTTTCTGCCTTTCCACTGCCCTAGGCTCTAAGCTAACCCAGAACAGGGATGTAACCTGCAGAGCTTTGTACAGTGGTTTCATATGGGGTAGAGTGTCCAGAGTGAGAATGAGAGATTATGGGTACATCTGGTCCTTTATGTGCCCAAAGAATTTTTTCTGTTTTCTTTCAGGTCAGCTATTTCAGACCCAGGATGCAATTCACTCATATAAAATATCTTCACAACTTAAAAAAAGACAGCGTAAAATACATATAAGAATATGTTTGGAAAATGTATTGAAATGCCAGGAAAAGGAGCGAGCAGAAAGCAAAGTATTATCACAGTTACAGTGTGAAGAAGAACAGGAAAGAGAATTTTGTCATTGGAGGTATGTATCTAGTTGTGTGGAAACATTTGAGCTCCATTTAAATACATACAGAAAAGAACTTTTGCTGTGACTGACTTCCCTCTCACTTTCTTCAGGGTTTTGTTTTGTGGTGCTTGATATTTTTTGATGAGTTATTTACCATTGATACATGAAGTAATTAAAGGAATATTTTTATTGCCAGTCCTGGGGCTTGAATTCAGAGCCTGGACACTGTCCTTGGGCTTTTTCCTCAAGGCTACCCTCTACCTCTCAAGCGACAGTACCACTTCTGGCTTTTCTATGTATATGGCACTGAGGAATCAAACCCAGGTGTTCATGCATGCTAGGCAAGCACTCTACCACTAGGCCAAACTCCCTGCTCCAGGAATATTTCCTGAACCTCAATTTTAATGATGTAAACAAAGTAGAACAGACATCTCAGTATATTGCAAAAACTATTTTTCCAGTCCTGTAGCTTGAATTCGGCCTGGACATTGTCACTGAACTTTCTCAAGGCTAGCACTCAGCACCACTTCCAACATTTTTTCTGTGCATTTGGAACTGTGAAATCAAACCCAAGATTTCTTCCATGCTAGGCCACTTCCATACTCTACCTCTAGGCCACACTCCCAGGCTGCAAACTCTTTTTGAACCTTAATTTTTTAAATTAAAACTGATGCTGATGAAGAATATTCTTCATATAAGTAATTTTATATATTTCTAATTATTTACTTTCAATAAATGTTATGTGTAGCAAATATGTCTACCTGTGTAAAATATGAGTAGATAAAGACTTTGATCAATATTTCAAAAATGCTCATAGAATGTTTCTATGAGTATGAAATTGTCATTTCTACTCAGTAAAATGTTTTTAAAAATTATATATTTATTTTTCTACAGCTGGTTCTGGGGATTAAATCCAGTGCTTCAACTGTGTTAGATTCTTCTGTTTCTCTGAGGCTGACAGGAGCAGTCACTTATTCTCACTCAACAACAATGAAAGAAAAAGTTGATTAGAAAGTAGTTCTTTGGGGTGGGCGGGAGTGTGACTTAGTGGTAGAGTACTTGTCTAGCATGCAGGAAGCCCTAGGTTTGATTCCTCGGTGCCATATATATAGAAAAACCAGAAGTGGTGCTGTCGCTTGAGAGGTAGAGGGCTAGCCTTGAGGAAAAAGCCCAAGGACAGTGCCCAGGCCCTGAGTTCAAGCCCCAGGACTGGCCAAAAAAGAATTCTTTAATTATTTTATCTACTATCCCTATTATATATGCATATCTAAAATTAATCTATGCTAGAAAAGTTACTGTTTTATTTTAGTAACTATTGTATTATTTAAGTTTATCATTTAAGTTCTTCCTAGTATTCATACTGATATTAATCAGTGACACTGTTACATAAAGGAAACATGGAAGTGTGGTTGCAGATATTAGAAAACTTAGCTTGGCTTGGGGTTCTGGTACTGGGTAGATACATGTTGTGTGAAAATATCTTAAGGGGCTACCTTACACTGCAAGTCATTCTTTGAATCATTGGAAAGATTGTATAAAGATAAAACTTTTTTGTAGAAAATGTATGCACATTTGTGCACATTAACCTTCAAACTTATGAGCTACATTGTGTTACCTAGTTTAGTTGAGAGAACAGTAGGATTATATAAAAATGACTTTCATCTCTTATGAAAAATATTAGAGTTTCATTTTCATATTTTATGCTAGTAAAAGTAGCTTCCTAAGTAACAGAATTATCTTTAATTGTTCCTTTTCTACTGTGGTAGCTTTTGGAAGAGATTTAAGTGACATACTACATAAGGCTAGAAAGGAAGGGATCATAAAAGTTTTATTGTGGTAACATGTGAAGAGATATCGGCCAATGAGCTTTACATTTTCTAACAAAAGAAATTTTACAACTGTATTCATGTCTTAAGACTAGATGACAAGAAGACAAATGCACATTGCTCATCTGAACAAAACAAGGAAAGACAAGATAATAAAGAAGGCAATCAGCAACCTTGTTCATGTGTTATGGAATTAGAAACTTTACGAAATGCCTTGATTCAGGTAAATAAATCTGCTACAGACATCCAATTGCTATGTTTATTTCATTTATTTCATTGCCAATATTATTTTTTGTATCCCTTTGATTTAGTATATTCAGCAGGCACCTGCACAAGGAACTGCATGATTAGGCAATTTCATCACTGCAAAACCATCAGAAGGATGCACTTCCACACACTTAACACACCTGCTTCATCAGTAGACTTGCTATCCTGTGGGTCCACCTTTGTATGCCTGGCCTGTGTTTGACCAAAGCTCTGTTTATGTGATTTGTTATTGTTTCACTTAGGCAGGACACAGTGTGTCTCCTTCTAGAAATAATGATATTTAAAACAAATAATTGGGACTAATTCTTAACATCTAACATATGTTTAGTATATATTGTCCCTTCCTTCTTTCCTTCCTTCTTTCCTTCTTTCTTTTATTCTTTCTTTCCTTTTTCATCCTCTGCTCCCCTCTCCTTACTTTCCCTCCTTTCTTTTTTCTTCTTCTTCCCTTCCTTTTCCCTTCTTTTTTTTGCACTACTTCTGGCTTTCTTCTATGTATGTGGTACCGAGGAATCGAACCTAGGTCTTTGTGGATGCTAGGCAACCACTCTACCACTAGGCCAAACTCCTGGCCCCTCCCCTCTTTTTTTGAGCAACTGAAATTGAATTTAGAGTTCGAATTTGTTGGACAAGTACTCCACTGCTTCACTCACATTACCAATCCTTTCTTTTGTTTTTTGCGTGATTGTCCTGAGGCTTGAACTCAAAGCCTATTCACTGTCCCTGATCTTTTTGCTCAAATCTAGCACTTTATCACTGAGCCACAGCTCCATCTCTGGTGAGGTGTGTGTGTGTGTGTGTGTGTGTGTGTGTGTGTGTGTGTGTGTGTGTGTGTGTGTGTAATTGGAGAGAAATATCTCACAGACTTCTATGCTATGGCTGGCTTTGAACTATAATCTTCAGGTTTCATCTACATGAATTGCTAAGATTGCAGGACGATCCACCAGTGCCTAGCTGCCAGTCCTTTATGTGATTTAGTTGCTTTTCTCTTGGCATCCATCTTGCACAGAGATGGCCACAGACTATGGTCCTTCTTATCCTTGCCTATCATGTTCTGGGATCTCGAGTACATTCCAACATGCCTGGCTTGCTGGGTGATAAGGGAGACTCATCACATTCCCTCCTACACCTCCTTCCAAAGTCTACCTCTTACATACCTAGTGTGACCTCCTGTGGCAGACCCTCGTGTTCTATGTTCTTTCTTTCTTTTTCATTTTATTATCAGGGTGACGTATAGAGAGGTTGTGTTTAGATTTGTAAGGTAGTGAGTACATTACCTCTTGAACATTTTCCCTCTTCCCATGTTTTTCTCCCATTTCCCATACCTCCACCACATCCCAAGTTGTAAAGTTCATTTGCAACGTATTTTCTTGTGAATATTCCTTTTACACTGCTTCATCCTTTGGCCTTTGTCTCAGCATCTTGCTTTTCCCCTTTCCTTCCCTGATTCAAATAAATAAATAAATATATGTATAATACATCAGGTACCAAAGTCAGATACAGCAACAACAGGTGATAAACAATAAGGGAAAAAAGAAAAAATAGAACAATAAAAATAAAAAAGCAGAGTAAAGAAACAGCTTCACATAATACATTAAAGGTATCAACCACAAGGACATATCTCTTTTTTCCATATCCTGGAGTTCATTTCGCTTAGACTTATATTTCCCTCCTTCAGTGTATATGTTCTAAAGGAAGGAGTAGAAGGCATATTGATTTTAATCACTGGAATAAATATTAATATAGGTATTTTAATGTTAAAGCTTTGAAAGTATAATTACACTAGTCAAATATTTTGTGAGGTGATTATGTTTCACAGTAGAATCTCATCTCTGACCGTATTAAAGAATTATTTTTGATTGTTGTCAACATTTTGTCATAGGAGAAATTAAAGTCTATGTAAAGTATATTGGACAAAGGACCTTAAATTGTCAGATGCGCAGGTTAATACTTGTAATTTCTGTTAGTCAGAAAGCAGAGATGAATAAATCACAGCCTGGTAAAAATCAGGAAGCCCCAATCCCAGGAAATAACTGGGGCCTGGTGAAGCTTTCCTTTAATGTAAGCAACACAGGAAATATCAGTAGGAATATCATGGCCCGAGCCGTGCTCCCCCCAAAAAAAACAAAATAGCTTAAAAGTAGAGATGTGGCTCAAATGGTTGAGCAATTACCTAGCAATCAAGAGGCTTTGAATTTGAGCCACATTACAAGCAACAAAATGGTGAATTAAAATAAGCACTGTTTCAAATTTAAGATCTGCTCCTCCAAGTTATAGTATGACACCAAAAAATTAAGAAAATGTATTTCTAGCTTTCAGAAGAACAAAAAGAAATCAAGAGGGAACTTTCCAAACTAGCAAAAGAGAGAAGACTAGAAACTGAAATCTCATCAAATTGTCTTTGCCTGCCCAAGGAGATACAAATGGAGCAACAAAAACTGAATTCTGAGGTATTCCCTTTAGTCATTTCCAAATATTGTATGATTGTGCAGATGGACACATTTTAAGAACCAGCTTGGTGTGTTATGGAATTGCATGTGTGTATGCAATTGTTGGTCTCATCACATGAGGTATAGTGCAACAATGACAGGATGACATTCCCAGTGGCCTCAGCCAAACAAGAGGTTTTTTGGGGGGAAGGGGGAGGGGGAGAGCCATCCAGGGTTCCCTTGCCCAGCAAGTCACAGGCTATGTTCCAAATACCGCTATTGCCAAAATCCAAAGACAGCCAGGCACAAGTGGCTCATGGCTGAAATCTTAGCTACTCAGAAGACTGAGATTTGAGGATCGTTGAGGATCGTAGTTTAACGTCAGCCTGTCAGAAAAGTCCCCATTAGACTCATCTCTAATTAATGACTCAAAACTAGAAATGGAGTTGTGGCTCAAAGTGTAGAGAGCAAAAGAGCTCAGAGACAGTGCTCAGGCCCCAAGTTCAAAGCTCAAAAAAAATCCAAAGAGAAAAGAGAAATTTGTAAATATTTTCCAAGAAGAAAATGGGTATTTTATCTTTTGTATCAAAACTCTTGAAATCAACCACTTGTATTCTAAGTTTTGATGTGTGGATGTGGACGTTAATTTCTTCCTTCACTTGTAGATAAGAGAACAGGGAGCTGGGATGAAACCCTACTGTAAAAGTCATTTCCTTCCTTTGAGAAGAGCCAGCCTCTACCTCACATAACCTCCTATTTCAGTCAGAGAGCTTTTGGGAAGTGATGTGTCACAACAAACCCTCAAGCTGAGTCCCTTCCACAAAACCTCATTCTCATCCCCGACTCCATATTCATTTGTTTCAGTATTTCAAGATAACTTGTAAAGAAATGATGTATGAATTTCCCCTGAATTGCAAATATATCACATTAATTTTTCTCTCATTTTACACCTAGAATAAAAGGCCTGAAATGTTAAGCATATGTAAAATCTATAAGTAGTTGATAAAATATCTACATTATGCTATTAGATTTCTTTTTAAAAGAATATTTATGTTAGCTGGGCTCAGTGGCTCACACCTGTAATCCTACTCAGGAGGCTGAGATCTGAGGATCGCAGTTTAAACAGCCTGGGAACTAAAGACCATGAGACTATTATCTCCAATTAACCACCAGAAAACCGGATATAGCACTGTGGTTCAAGGGGTATGGCAGTAGTCTTGAGCTGAAGAGCTCAGGGACAGAGCCCAGGTCCAGAGGTAGGAGAGTAGCCTTGAGCCAAAGAGCTCAGGGACAACACCCAGGCCTAGAGTTCAAGTCCCACAACTGACAAAAAAACATACTTTTACTGAACAGTTGTCATTATTAAGGAATTGTTACTAATGGAATTATTTATTCTCAAAAAATTGACAGACCAAGGTTTTTAAGCAATAACTCTTAAGCAATTATATATCAAAACCACATAAGGTAGTATAGGGTACCTATACTGTAACTGTACTAAGATAGCTTTTTAAATAAATGCGCATGGTTTTCTCACAGTGGTAAATAGAGAGCTTGTTTCCTTTACTAGATATTACCATATCATCTCACCTACAGAAAGAACTGCCAAAAAAAGGACTGCCTCTCCATTTTCTGCTAGGTCCCATTTTACTTTGCACCTTTGCATCTGAGTGCTTGCTAAAGTTGCCCGTCATGAGCCCTGTCTTAGAATGAATTGCTTTGAGGGGAATCTTGACTTTAGAGTAGAGTTCAGCATTTCAGGTGCATGGCTTTCCCCTGCCTCTGATTGTCAGCTCCATTACTTGCCGTCCAATGGAGAAGTGCCATTGTGCTTTCTGCTGCATGATCATGACCCCCTGAATAGCACTGAGAACAAGACATCTATCTCTTGCTTCCTGTGCCTAAAACCACTGCTGCCTATGGCACCTGTAGATACTTGCTTTAGCCATGGGGATTGATTCTGAAACCTTGTGCTCTCCACTTTCTGTCACTGTTACTGCTGTGAAGAAGGATTAGTCTCCTGAAGACTTCTCCCACCCACATGCCACTTCCTAAAGGATGGCATGTTATCAGAATATAAAATGTGATCATATGCAAATGCAGACAGTTCTCTGTGCTACTGGCCCTTTCTGGATGTTTCCTAGCTTAACATTTCCAAAGCCAGTGAATTCTATACTGTTCTGATTTTCATGGCACCAATGGAGAATTGAAGACACAGGCATTACCTTGCATGATAACACATACTAATTAGCTGAGGAGTGTGGTTCAGAGGCAGGCACTGTGCATACTATGAACATGCTACCACTCACACTCTGAGATGCAGAGCCCATTTATTACAGAATAACATGCTATTCCATCCCAAGCGTAGCCTAGTTCTGCATATTTGTATATGTGAAAGTTTCATATTCTATACAATGTGTTAGTGCTTTAAATTCCAAATATAAATGTTTTCCACAAACACTTCCCCATTTTGCCAATTAGAATGTCTGATAAAAAAACAAACCTTAAAAATAATGTTTGAGCAAGAAGTAAAAGGAGAATCTCTTAAAGGAGGAGGACTGGGATCATGTAGAGAGTAATAGGAGAAGCTAATAGAAGATATGACTAACATAAAATATGTGCAAAGAAACCCATTGTTCTAATGCACACTCAAAACATTTTTAAACTGCAAAAGTTCTAGAACAGGGTCATAATTATGTCTGTACAAGGCTAGCCAGTATAATTGTAGGCTCTGTGGACCATGTGAATTCCTTGAAACTGCCTTAGCGAAGTACACAGTATGAGCCCTAAAGTGGACCAGAACAGCATGGGGATGAAGGGGTCTCACAATGCTTGAAACATGCCAGCACAAAAACAGTTGGTGTACAAAAGTGTACCAGAATGTTGCTAAAATGTTTCTCATCTCTTTTAGTTGCAAGAAGGAAAGGAGGAAGGATGCACAGAAGCTGTACCAAAGGCAAAGGAAATGGAAGATGAAATGCAAAAGTATAAATTGAAGCAGCATAAATTACATACATCTGTGTGAAGCTAAGGAACCTGCATTCTGAGTTCCTAAAATGCATATCCAGGGGTTTGGGAAGTAGTTCAGTGGTTGGGAAGATGGTTGGCTGAATGGGGGCTTTTATAGGATCCACAACAGAACAAGAAGAGAAACATGATATGTGTATAACATCTCAAGTTAATCCTAATTTTGCACATTTTTATATGAAACAAAAGTATAATTACTAAAATCTTTTGAGGCATTTCAGAATATCTATAATCATTTATTTAGAACCTTGTTTAAAATTATATGAAACATTTAAAACTGGATACGTGGAAATAATTATTTTAAAACCTGCTTTGTAGGCTTGTACTTCAAAATTTCCTATTGAAAGCTACCATAGAAAAGAAAACAAAGAAAATTGAATGACTTCAACAAAAGCTGAAAAGACAAGGGGCAAAACTGGCAAGCTCTCCTTTGGTGAATCTCTTCCCAAAGTCTACCAAACTAAAGAGGAAGACTTCTTTTTCCATTGTTAGAGTAAGGAATGTTTAAGTCAATTTGACAAAGGTTATTGATGGCCGTATTTCTTTTCTCATCGGTTGTGGGGCTTGAACTCTGGGCCTGGCCACCGTCCATATCCAGCTCAAAGCTACAGCTCTACCCTTTCAGCCATAGTGCCAATTCCGTTTTTTTACTGGTTAATTGAAGATAAGAGTCTCACAGGACTTTTTGCCAGGGCTGGCTCTGAACCTTGTTCCTAAGATCTCAGCCTCCTTAGTAGCTAGGATTACAGGCATGAGCCACTGGTGTAGTATTTCTTGTATTCACATTGGTGCGTCATCCTCTTTACAGCTGTTGTGTTGACTTGATGGCACTTGAATTCAAAAAAGTTGATGAAGTTTGTAATAAGATGCCAAGGAAACTATATCATTGTAAATGAAACTTTTATGCTCACTTAATTTTATCAATGGTTAAATTTTGCCATCTAGAAATTGGTGTAATATCGGTATCAGAGAGTATTTTTAAATTAAAAAAAATAAATTTATTGTAAAGATGATGTACAGATGAGTTACAGTTACATAAATCAGGTGATGAATACATTTGTTTTTGAACAGTGTTACTCTCTCCTTCATTTTCTCACAAGTTGTTCCCTCCAGATCTCCTGACCCTCCCCGTAGTTTAGTACATTTACAACATACAGTTTTTGATATTACAAGAAATTTAAGTAAAAAACAAACTTGTACTAGAGTCCTGAGTTTGTCTTTATAATCTAATATTTCAGTGATGTTTTGCAGAGGAATCATTTGTAATCTGAATTCCTCATGAAGAATGCATGGTATGTCCCTAGGGAACACTTTTCCCTCTAGAATGTTTTTCTCTCTGGCATCTGAAAAGAAAACCTAGCTGAGCATGATGCTACATACCTACATGAACTCAGCCCATGGGAGCCAAAGTGAGGGCAGCTTCTGTAGGTGGCTGTGGGTGCATAGGGAATTAACATTTCCCTATCTCAAAACAAACTGGGCATGCTCATAATCATGTTCATAATCTCATGTCTAAAATCTCAGCTACTTAGCATTGTTTAAGCATTGTTGCTTAAAAAGTATTCCCAGGTTTTATTCTTTGTTGTTGTTTTTGTTTCCTTTTTTTTGTCTGTTGATTTATCTGTCTTTGTGTGGATAAAGGAGAACATAAAGATAGGGAACAAAGAGTAAACAAATGTAGCAGTGGTACACAGTAGATTGTATGTTGAAAATGAGTTGTACAACTTGTGGGTGGGAACGGGAAGGAGTGACATTGTCCAAGAAGAAATGTACTCATTACCTGACTTATGTAATCCCAAGCATTCTGTACTTCCCCTTTCTAATAACAATTAAAACTGAATATTAAAAACTAAAACATGAAGAAACTATTTCACTTGGTTCATCAGACTTTCCAGGTCTTCCTTAAACAGCTCATCTCAGTAGAAATTTTTGAATCATTCAAGATGCCGATGTGTGGAGAGAACTGAAAGCTACATAAGAATTTAGCAGAACCAGAGCTCCTGAAACTCTCAATCCCCAGTCCCTTGCCTTGGGGCGGCCCCTGGAAGCAGCACAGGAAAACGTCCGCCAACTGCGCTCAGAGGGAAGCTCGCAGATCCATCCCATGGTCCACTGTGAGGCCACTGGCTGGGCTAAGAGCTAGTCGCGCAGCAACACATAAGTTTTCTTCTAACACTTTCCAAACGTTGTACTCAAATACTCTACCTACTTACCCCCCTGACCTCTCTCATTCTATTTTTCTATCTCTGGACGTCTGCTCCTCTTTCAACCCTTATACTGCATGGATCTACACTTGATGGCTGTTGAGCAACATTGTATATCTAGGTGTTTAATCATTCTCTAGGCTCAGAGGGACTTAAAGACAATAGAGATTGGATTGAGAGGCTTATTGTTTTGGATATAAATCGCTTATCAGTAAATAATTAGACTAGTCGGTAACTGCATGAAAAGAAAGAGTGATAACACCAACCAAAACTTGTGAACATCTAGAGTCTGCCAGCTACAGAGGTCTAGGTTGGTAATATCTGAAAAACTATAATCGTGTTTAGTATTAATCTTGCTCCCATTTTCAAATGGGCAGAACAAGAAACTCAAGAAAAATGTCAAATCAAGAAACAACAACTCCCACCTCCCCCACCCAATGTAAACAGCCAATGGAACAGTCATTGGCAAGCCTAGAGGAGAGTCTTCCAAGTGCTGTACAAATGCAATTGATAAACATCATTAATGAAAAATGTGAAAATATAAAGAAAGAGATAAGGGAGGAAGCCATATCTGAACAAGAGGAAACCATAAACAAGGTGATAAGTGAAAAAGAAGGAGCCATAAAGGAAGCCATAATAAAGGCTGTTCAAAGAAAGATGGATGAATTCATAGAATCCACAAATAAAAACGTGACCAAACTCCAGCAAATGTTCAAAGAAAATAAAGCTACTGAGCTAACCACTCAAATGGAAATCAAGGAGCTAATGAAATCCATACATGATCTAAAAGAAGAGATGCAAGGCATCAAAAATTAGCAATTAGTAGCAAGGGAGATGAAAAATAAAGTAGATAGCTTTGATAGCAGGTTAGACAATGCAGAGGAGAGAATTTCCGGGGCTGAAGATAATTTAGTTATTATAGAGAAAGAACAGAAAATGAGTCAATCAAAATCTAAGAAAAATGAGAGAGCGCTTCAGGAGGTCCAAGATACAATTAGGAAGCCTAATTTAAGGCTAATTGGTATTGAGGAGGGTCTGGAGAAAGAGGTCAATGGTATTGGAAATATACTTCAGGGAATCATCTCAGAGAATTTCCCAAATATCCAGAAGGGCAGACCCATCCAGATACAAGAAGCTATTAGAACCCCAAACAGACCTGACCAGAAAAGAACATCTCACCGCCACATCGTAATCCGAACTGGATCAGTAGAAACCAAACAAAGGATCCTAAAGGCAGCCAGGAAAAGGGTTCAGTAACCTATAAAGGAAAACCAATCAGAATAACCCCAGATTACTCAGCAGAGACCATGCAAGCAAGAAGTGACTGGTAGCATATATGTCATGCCCTGAAGTCAAATAACTACCAACCAAGAGTACTGTACCCAGCTAAGCTCTCATTCATAAGTGAGGGAACAATAAAAACATTCCATTCCAGGGAAAAGCTGCAACAATATGTCGCAACAAAACCAACACTACAGAGAATTCTGAAAGATGTTCTATACATAGAAAACCAAAATAAAGGCAATATAGGGAAAGAAATGGCACCTAAACAGCATACCACCTAAGGACCACAAGAACTGTCAAGACACAAGCCCAAATAAAATCTTTTAAAAATGGTAGGACCTAATAAATATCTCTCAATCCTAACTCTCAATATCAATGGACTCAACTCTCCAATTAAACAGCATAGGCTGTCTAGTTGGATCAAAAAGCAAGAGCCATCGTTCTGCTGTCTTCAAGAGACACATCTTACCCAAAAAAACAAGCATCTTTTGAAAGTGAGAGGTTGGAATAAACTCTATCAAGCTAACGGCCCCCATAAACAGGCTGGAGTTGCCATCCTCATATCAGATAAAATAGACTTCAAACTAAAATTAGTAAAAAAAAAAAGACAAAGAAGGTTACTACATACTACTAAAGGGATCTTTCCTCCAGGAAGACATAACGATCCTAAATATTTACACACCCAATCCCGGAGCTCCAAACTTCATCAAGCAAACTTTACTTACACTGAAACCATACATAGATCGAAATACAGTGATTGTCGGTGACTTTAACACACCACTTTCACCTATGGACAGATCAACAAGGCAAAAACTCAACAGAGAAACCTTAGAACTGAACAACTATATAGACCAAGTAGATCTAACAGACATCTGCAGAATATTCCACCCAGCAACAACACAATATACGTTTTTCTCAGCAGCACATGGAACATTTTCCAAAATAGATCACATCTTAGGCCATAAAACAAACCTGGACAGATTCAGAAACAATGAAATTATTCCATGCACACTCTCAGACCACAAAGGCATCAAATTGGAACTGAACACACATCTCCACCAACGAAAACCCTGTAACTTATGGAGACTGTACAACACATTGTTGAATCACCAATGGGTCATGGAAGAGATCAGAACAGAAATCCAACAGTTTATGAAATTTAACAGTAAGGAGCACACAAAATACAAACTCCTTTGGGACACAGCAAAGGCAGTACTCAGAGGAAAATTGATAGCGCTGAGTGCCTACAACAGCAAGTTGGAAATATTGCAAACCAACAAGTTAATGTCTCACCTTAAGCTCCTGGAAAAACAGCAACAACCAACCCTAATCCCAGTAGAAGAAAGCAAATAATTAAAATCAAAGCAGAATTAAATGATTTGGAATCCAAAAAAACTATAGAAAGAATCAACAAAACAAGGACTTGGTTCTTTGAAAGAATTAACAAAATTGACAAGCCCTTAGCAAATCTTACCAAAAAAGGAAGAGAGCATATCGAAATAAACAAAATCGCAGATGAAAATGGTAATATCACGACAGAAATTACCAAGATCCAGAATATCATGAGGGAATACTTCTCAAACCTTTATGCCAACAAATTTGAGAATCTAGATGAAATGGATGAATTCCTAGCCAATATTAACATACCCACACTGAACCAAGAAGAACTAACCCAACTCAACAGGCCTATTTCAAGCTCTGAAATAGAAATGGCAATTAGAGAACTTCCACCTAAGGAAAGCCCAGGGCCAGATGGATTCACAGCTGAATTCTATAAGGTCTTCAAAGCAGAGCTCACAGCAATACTCCTCAAGCTCTTCAACGAAATTTAAAATGAAGGTTCCTTGCCAAACTCACTCTATGAAGCCAGTATAACCTTCATCCCCAAACCAGACAGAGATTCATCAAAGAAAGAGAACTGTAGACCTATATCTTTGATGAACATCGATGCAAAACTTCTCAACAAAATACTGGCCAACCGTCTACAACAACTCATCAAAAAAATTATACACTATGATCAAACTGGATTCATCACAGGGAGGCAAAGCTGGTTCAACATACACAAATCAATTAATATAATTCAACACATCAACAGGAGCAAGGACAAAAATCACATGATTGTCTCAATAGACGCGGAAAAAGCATTTGACAAGATCCAACACCCCTTTATGTTAAAAGCTCTGGAGAAACTAGGAATCCATGGAACATTCCTCAATGTAATAAAGGCTGTGTATGAGAAACCTACTGCTCGTATTACACTTAATGGTGAAAATCTAAAGGCATTCCCTCTAAAATCAGGAACGAGACAAGGATGCCCACTCTCTCCACTCCTCTTTAACATAGTACTAGAATTCCTAGCCAGTGCAATAAGGCAAGAAGCAAGCATAAAGGGGATCAAAGGAGGGAAAGAGGAAATAAAACTATCCCTCTTTGCATATGACATGATTCTGTATTTAAAGAATCCTATAGACTCTACTCCCAAGCTCCTTGAGCTGATTCAATGCTTTGGAAGAGTAGTAGGCTATAAAATCAACCCTCAAAAATCAACTGCCTTCCTTTAAGCCAACAGTGAGAGGAACGAGGCAATAATCAGGAAAGAAACTCCTTTCACAATAGCCTCAAAGTAAATAAAGTACCTAGCAATTAGCTTAACTAAGAATGTAAAGGACCTTTTTGACGAAAACTTTAAAACCCTAAAAAAGGAAATTAAAGCAGAACTAAGGAAATGGAAAAACCTCCCATGCTCCTGGATTGGAAGAATCAACATTGTAAAAATGACAATCTTGCCAAGAGCTATCTACAAATTCATTGCAATACCCATCAACATCCCAATGTCATTCTTTAAAGAAATAGAAGAGGCAATCCAAAATTTCATATGGAATAATAAAAGACCCCGTATAGCAAAAACACTTCTTAGCAGAAAGAACAGCGCTGGAGGAATTTCAATACCAAACTTTAGACTCTATTACAGAGCTATAATTCTCAAAACAGCTTGGTACTGGCACAGGAACAGGCCTGAAGACCAATGGAATAGAACTGAGGACCCGGATATTAAACCACAGACCTATGGCCACCTAATCTTTGACAAGGGAGCCAAAAAAATAGAATGGAAGAAAGTCAGCCTCTTCAACAAGTAGTGTTGGCAGAACTGGTTAAGCACCTGCAGAAAACTAAAGCTGGATCCTTCTTTGTCACCTTGCACTAGAATTAACTCCAAATGGATCAAAGACCTGGAGGTAAAAGCCGACACACTGAAAAGTTTACAGGAAGGAATAGGAGATACACTAGGCCTCCTTGGCACAGGTCGAAACTTTCTTAATAAGGACCAAGAATCACAACAAATCAGAGAAAGGCTGGATAAGTGGGACTGCATTAAACTGCAGAGCTTTTGTATGGCAAAGGAGATACCTAGTAAACTAATCAGGAAGCCTACAGAGTGGGAGAAGATCTTCACCAACCAAACAACGGACAAAGGCCTCATATCTAAAATATATCAACAACTCAAAAAATTGAATCACTCCAAAACTAACCTCCAAAGTAACAACCATCCCATTAAAAAATGGGCCAAAGACTTAAAGAGAGTCTTCTCCAAAGAAGAAACAAAAATGGCCTATAGACACATGAAGAAATGCTCAACATCTCTGGTCATAAAAGAAATGCAAATCAAAACAACTCTAAGATTCCACCTCACTCCAGCTAGAATGGCCAGGATCAGGAAAACGAATAACAACAGATGCTGGAGGGGATGTGGCCAGGAGGGATCACTACTACACTGTTGGTGGGAATGCAAACTAATTCAACCACTATGGAAAGCAGTGTGGCAGTGCCTCAAAAGGCTAAACATAGAACTCCCCTATGACCCAGCAATTGCACTACTTGGCATTTACCCAACCACCCAGAAACAAGGACATACTAAACCCACTAACACAACCGTGTTCATTGCAGCACTATTCACCATAGCAAAGATATGGAACCAACCTAGATGTCCCTCAGTTGATGAGTGGATCAACAAGTTGTGGTATTTTTACACAATGGAATTCTATGCTGCTGTCAGAAAGAATGACATTGCCCCATTTTTAGGAAATGGAAAGACTTAGAAAAAATCATATTAAGTGAAGTAAGCCAGACTCAAAGGAACTTAGGCTCAATGGTTTCCCTCATTCGTCATAATCTGTAGAAACCTTGGGCTCTATTAGCAGAGATTTGCAATAGAGCAAAATCTTGATACATAAGGACATATAATGTGAAGCTAATTGAAAGGACTTCCAGGATAGTGAAACAAAAGCCATATAATGAATGATTGTTGTCCTTAATGTACTATGTTGTCTGTCATCTCCTTTGCTGTCCCTTGGTTATCTCATATTGGTATAGTATCTCACCTTGTTATCTGATTTATTGATGTTATTTGTATTTGGATATTTGAAATTTGATAGGGAAGGGGGGAAAACCAAGACGGGTGGGGGATGTGGGCGGGGAGGGATACGGGTACCAAGACATGTGAAAGGGCATCAATGTATGTGAATTAATGCACCTTCTATCTGGCAAATATCATGTAACCCTTTTACTAATTACAATAAAAAAATAAAAAAAAAAAGAAATTAGGACTCGAAGGAAAATTCCATGGAATTATATTGCCACAGTTGGAAACATTGAAAAATATTTGGAAACACTGAAAAACATTAAGGATATGATTTTTTAAAATAAAAAATAGGAGTTTTTTTGTGTTCAAAAAAAATAGAATTTAGCAGGAGAAAGTGTCAACCATCACCCATGCTTGCTCCTGTAATGATCAAGAACACAAGATGGCATGGGGAGGACTCGATGCGAGTAGTGAGGTAGTGTCTCCAGGAACTGATTCTGGATATAGTAGCTGTTTGCATGTAGTTCCATTATACACGTAGACATTTGTGATGACTGATCTCTCTGAAGGCTGAAGAAACACTGAAACATATTAATTAGTGCTATTTAAGTGGCATACTTTGATACACAGGACAGATAAATACACTGATAAAAGGTTCTCCAAACCAGGCACTGATGGCTCACTCCTGTAATCCTAGCTACTCGATCAAGGTTCAAAGCCAGCCCTGGCACAAAAGTCTGTGAGATTCTTATCTCCAACTAACCACTAGAAAGCTGGAAGTGCGCCATAGCCTTGAGCTGAAGAGCTCAGGGACACCGCCCAAGCCCAGAGTTCACGTCCCATGACCAACAAAAAAAGAAAGAAGGAAAAAAGAATAAAAAAGTGTCCTCCATGAAAGAGACTGCCAGGTTACATCAGATACATCAGGTTCTTAGAGAAGTGTATTAAGGAATTGAATGTTATAAAACTTGTAGTTCTACTAGTCATGTTCAAAAATAATAAGGGATTTGTTTTTGGTAATTCCCAAAGATGTGAAGTAGACATGTGGCCTAGGTTTATTAGCCACTTTGATCTCTTCTAAGATTCAAAAGTTCAATCTGAGATCTATCCAGCTGTATCCCTAACTCCTCCAGAGGTGCTCATGTCAGAGCCCATTAGCCAGGGATTCTGGGTGAATTTATTTCACAGGCACTGGGTTAACATGGAAAAACCAATCAAGAATAGGCTCTAGATATCCAACCCTGCAAATAATGCGGTTGAATATATGTCTGAAAGAAGCTTTAGAACAAGACCATGGCAAAAATAGGTCTCTAGAAAACTGCTCACCAAACAGAATAGGGGCAAGTCCTATAAAAAAGTCAGGGATTGTGGGTGAAAGCCAGACAAAGAATGATATTCAGCATCTTCAGGAAGTTTGTCCTCCTACACACGAGACCAGAAAATCACTGCTCAGAGCAACATGAGTTAGAATGAACAAGCAACATGTGACACCATCTACAGAAGAGACCTCGGCATGTAAAGGATTTTGTAGGTTTGTCTACAAGTACAATGGCAGGAACAAATACCATAGAAATATAAATGATCTCCTTAAATAGGTAAGGGCTGGAAATGTACATGAGGGAAATGAGTTTAGCCTTGAAAGGCTATGGAAACCGGAAGGGGTGGGACCAAATGTCAGAGATTGCTGCAAGTTCAATAGGAGTGGCCAGACGCACAAGGGAAAGGTGTGGCCACTGTTTGTAAGTGGAAGTGATGAGCAAAGCCAGACGATTCCTCTGCTTGGGATGGCTTTCCACGCATGCTCCTCAGAACTCAGCCTCCTGATTGTCTGGGCTTACAGAAGTGAGCCATTGAAATCATTGTTACAGTAGCTGTTTTCATGAAGTTCTGGGCTTTGCATGGCCAATGCTGTAATGCTTAAATATGTATTTTAATTTGATTTAGAGCCAAGGGCATGTTCAAAAGGGTTCAGAAAATTTAATAGAAAATCAGATTGAATGCAGGCTTAAAATGTTGGAATCTCAAGTTTCTCAACTAAAACAAGGACAAGAGATGCACAAAATAGAGATTCAACATTCCAAGGAGTTCTGTGTAGAGAGAGTAACCCATAGAGAGACTCAACAATATGAACTCAGCAAGTAAGTAATAAAATGAGAATGACAGAACATAATCCAAGGTCAGTGACTGTGTCTCTAGAGAAATGGTTGATGAGATTAGTAGGCTATGAGACATAAGTACTATGACTTTGGAATATAATTGTTAGTAAATTAACTTGTAAAATGTTACTCAAAAATGGGTACTATTATTTTCTTTATATGGATTTTCCCACTTAACTCTCTTATATGATGAATTTATTCTCTTAAATTATCTGCTACATATTCAACGTTAGTAATTAAGAAAGATACGTTGTTGTAAAATTCCTTTGCAGATTTGATATAAATAGAAATGTTGAATACAACTGGTTTTTTTTGCAAGATTCTACCCTAATTATTTCTCATGGGGATGTAGCAGAAAAATGCTATTAACTCCAAGGTGACAGACACTAGGGTTAGTCTTCTAAACTAAGACTGGAATTGGTCAATTCAGCGGCTGCATTTTTGTGTGTGGCCACTTGAGGGAGGCTGGAGATAAAATGCCTTTAGTGTCGCTCATCTGGGTGGGATATGTGCCTCTTCTTTCAACAATAGGACAAAATATTTTTGGGCAGCAAGTACGTCAGCTTCCTGGTCTCTTTTGTTATGCTCAGCACATTGGAAGCATCAACAGGAAGCATGGCTTGTTCACAGGCTTAACCCCAAGACTGTGTTCAGGAGCCCTTGGAACTGTGGTCCGTAGACACAGGAACTGGAAGTTTCCATAGAGAAGCCTCATGTTCCTTTGACCAAGTTATCAAAGAGACAACTCGAGAGATGATGACTCATTGTGCTGCTACCTTCATTACACATCCCCTTCACGTGATCACTCTGAGATGTATGATACAATCCATTGGCAGAGAATCCAAATACTTTGGACTTTATGACTCCATAATAACTATCTTTCGGGAAGAGGGCTTGCTGGGATTCTTTTTGGGTCTCATTCCTCACTGCCTAGGTGACATCATTTCTCTGTGGTTCTGTAACTCCCTGGCCTACCTCGTGAACACCTATGCACTGGACAGTGGGGTTTCTACCATGAATGAAATGAAAAGTGATTCCCAAGCTGTCACAGCATTCTTTGCCGTATGTTGACCTATCCCTTTATGCTTGTATCTAATCTTATGGCTGTCAACAACTGCAGGCTTGCTGGTGGATCCCCTCCTTACTCCCCACTGTATACTTCCTGGATAGATTGCTGGTACATGCTGCAAAAACAGGGAAATATGAGCCAAGGAAATAGCTTGTTTTTCTGGAAGGTCTCCTGTGGGAACTCTTATTATTATGACCTGAGAATGTTAATTTGAAGATGTGAGGCAGGGACAGTGACATTTCTATAGTCCCAGATGCACAGAATTATGGGAGAGAATGTTGATTTCTATACAGTGTGGCATGCTTTTTAAATAATCATTTAATCTTGGGAAAATGGAAAAAATGCCTTTGGTGTTTCTCTACTGCACTGAAAGGAGAAATGAAGAAGGGGTTAAAATATTTCCTTGTTCAGTGTGAAAGCAAGGGGAAGACAGAAGGGGCAAGTCCTGTCAGGCCTCATTGAAGATAGATAAAAGGAAGAAACTGCTCAAGAGCTTTTAAAATGATTTCTGATCCTGCATTCAGCTCTTATTCGTCCCAGAGGTTGTGACTGAATTATAATTCAGTGACAAATGCTTGTTTCCGCTCATAATATATAGATAGATGATGAGACTGAATGTTTTCTAGTTCTTGGGAATATTATCTAGAAACTTTTAAGTTGATTTGCTAAAAGGAAATTGTTCCTTAGGCGTTCTTTATTGACTAACGAAATGCTGGTATTTGTCCTTGGCAAACTTCACAGGACTGTGGACAGCATGAAGGAGGCCATTGAAGGAATTTCCTTGGTGATTGCCCACACTCAGTCTCTTGCCCATACTCCTGTCACAAGGCCTAGCAGCGAGGGCTCTTTTATGGAAAACTTTCCACATGATGCAGAATTGAAGGGAAGTTTCCCTCCTCGAGAAAACCATGTGACTTCTTCGTCAAATGCATACACTTCAGTTGAGAGCCTGGACCAGTACCTGAGCAGGGTCAGTTGCATTTCAATATGTTCCACTGGCTTGCAGTATTTGAATGATTGTTCTTCAGTTTTTGAAATCCTGACTTGTTTGACTGCTTTGTGTTCAGTTAATATTGCTACCATTCAGTGTTCATAATAGAATTGGAGATCTGGGCATTTTTTAAAACTTCAAGCTCTCATGCTGAATCTCTACAGTTATTTTGTTGTTGTTGGTGGTGGTATGTCTTTGTTGTTTACAGTGGTGCTTCCAATATCCTCCATACCTGTGCTCTCCACTCTCAGAATAATTTCAACAGTTGTTCTGGTTTCATTCATAGTTATCAAATAGTATACTTAAGAGCATTTCATACATGTCCCATACCTTCTTCTGTCATGTCCTCACTCCCCACTGCTGTCCCTTCCCCCAAAAGTTCCTCTTGTACATTCCTATTATTCATCTTTAAAGTCTAGATTTACAAGATAGAAAGAACCAATGACATTTGATTCTCTCAGTCTGGTATATTTGGCTTAACATGATAAGCTCTACTTCTACTTTCCTGCAAATGATATTATTTCATTCTTTATAGCTGAATGATTTTCTGTTTTGGCCACATATTGTATTTATGCATGTGATCCTTGATGAACAGGTACTTGTTTTGATTCTGTGTTTTAACTCTTTTGAAGAGTACTAATAAAAGCACAAAGGTACAGTGAGAAAAGTTATGTTTTGTGTAACTTGCCTCCATAAGGATATGGAAATTGGCATTTTAACTTTCTGTGGAAGCTGCATCTGAATTGGTTTGGAAATGAACACTGCTGTCTAGACACATCACTGACCATGCTTACTACCTGCGTGATTTCACCTCACAGAACCTGATTGTCCTGCACCATCTCAAGCTTACCATCCACTCTTGAACTCATATGCTTACAATGTCAGCAGAGAATTTTATAGACCTGTAAACTTAAAAACTGAACTTTGTTTCATGGATAAAATTGTGTCACTTGTTGACCTACATTTTTTGTTGTTGTCAGTTGTGGGACTTAATATCTAGGCCTGGGCGTAGTCCCTGAGCTCTTTAGCTCAAGGCTACTGCCATATCCCAGTCACAGTGCTACTTCCAGTTTTCTGGTGGTTAATTGGAAATGAACAACTCACAAACTTTAGTGCCCAGGTGGCTTTGAACTGCAATCCTCAGATCTCAGCCTCCTGAATAAGTAGGATTGCAGGAGTGAGCTATGGCACCCAGCTACAAAATTTCATAATTACAATGTTCTTGACAAGAACAAGTTTTCCTAAATAACATTTATTATTCTCATTCTTTTGGAAGTGATGATGTATTTCCAATGAATTTTAAGGAAATAAGTAAATTTTACTATACTCTATTTCCAACTTCCTGTGCCACATTTGTGAGCTCTATTCTTTGTCTTTAAATTCTCAGTCATACCATCACTAGAATGCCTGATGGATAAGTGAGTAGTAATAAATAACGTCCATGTTAGGGATGGCGAGCTTAAATTATCAATTTGTTTCTCCTATTCAGATTCTGCGCTTACTGTCCTCCTCTCATCTATAGGTGTCATGTAACCATTTCATCCCACCTTGTGATACAGACCCGGTAAGTCCCCGTGTGTGCACCCCTGGAAATGTGCAAACTGTGACACATGCCAGTCACTGCTGAGTGTGTGAGAGTACATTGATGACAGTTTTGCTATTTATCCACTGTTTGAATATTTCTAGACCAAGATTAAAAATTACAGAAGCAAAATATTTATTGGAACACATAGACAAATATGTCATGTGACCCAGCTGTTTAGCCGTTTACATCAGTGAGCCTTGGCTCAGAGCTCTGATGGGATACTCTAGATGTTTGAACACACAAAGAAGTCACACAGGTCTGGGTTAAAAATGAAATTCAGCCACATCTTCCTGTTCAGCTCCTGCCCAAATAGGCTTATAGAAGGAAAAAAATGAAAGATGCCCAAACATGTTTTAATATATAATTCATGATATCCTAGCTGGATAGTGTTTGTTTTGTTTTGTTTCAGAGTTTTTCATCTAAAAAAAAACGAGGCTCCAGGTATTCATGATACACAGTCATTTACTGGGCTCATCTGGCACAAATGAGGAGCACACAAAAGCTTTCTACTTCCCCATTGTTAGGCTTAGCACAAATGTGGAATATTCTCCTTAGCACTTAGCAGAAAGATTACAGAATTATTTTTCAAGAAAATGATGATTGAGTATGAAAAATGAATATATTGACCCAAGCAAGATGTAGGGGAAAATAATTTACATAGTTGGAGGCAAGTAGGTTTTTGCTGATTTTTAAT
This sequence comes from Megascapheus bottae, assembly GCF_031878675.1. Lineage (NCBI taxonomy): Eukaryota > Metazoa > Chordata > Mammalia > Rodentia > Geomyidae > Megascapheus > Megascapheus bottae. The sequence continues at coordinate 5,662,398 of NW_028327804.1, read as the reverse complement.
GGTATACAAATCATAGAATGTTTACATAGAATCTAACGGATATCATGTATGCATGATTATGCTGTGTGGAATTTGACTTTTGACTTTGAGTCTTTGATATTCTTTTATTGTTGGGATAATGTATAGAAGGGTTACAGTTACATTCATCAGTTAGTAGGTGCATTACTTCTCACACATTGATACCCCTTCTTGTTTTTTTGTTTCCATTTCCCTCTCCCCACCTCCTCCCAATCATCTTGTTTTCCTCTTCCCTTTCCTATTTCAAATAAACAAATAAACATATATATATATATATATAATATACCAGGCAATGAAGTCAGATACAGTAACAATATGAGATTAACCAAAGGGCAAAAAAGAAAAGAGAAATAGTACATTAAGAACAACAGTCACACAAGATAAAGCTCTTGTTTCCATATCCTAGAGATCCTTTCATTTAGTCTCATCCTATATGACTTTAGGTACCTAGGTTTTACACTATTGTAATCATCTGCTAGGAGAGTCCTAGATGTGTACTAATTATTACAAATGAGGGAAACCATTGAGCCTATAGATTCCTTTGGGTCTGGATAACTTCACTTAATGTGATTGAGTCTTTGATTTTCTTATTCTTTGAAATATCAGATTTCACGAGTCCTGATCTAGGAAGAGTTCAATACTCTTTTAGAATCTCTCTCTCTCTCTCTCTCTCTCTCTCTCTCTCTCTCTCTCTCTCTCTCTCTCTCTCTCTCTCTCTCTCTCTCTCTGTGTGTGTGTGTGTGTGTGTCTCTCTCTATCTCACAGACTCATACACACACAGGTACACACACACACACACACACACAAATGGGTTTAAGGTTCAGAGTTAATTCATCTGTTTTAAATATTTTAAACTATAGTCCTCCTTTGTTCCTAGAAACAAGAAGAATGCCCAAGAGAAGTAAAAGATTACTGTGATGCCAGAAATCTTTAAGAGAAAAGCAAAGGAATATCACAGAGCCTCATGTAAAATGTGACAAAAAGAAACTGTTTGCCCAAAGGATGCTGTGGAAGGCAAAGAGGAAGGTGTTCATGAGTACCCAGGAATGTCCCAAACTGAGATCTGAATGCCTGGTACAGCACAAGAACCTGGCCAACTTCTAGATACCTGGGCAATACCAAATTGGCCTTTCACATCAGAATCAGAAATTTCAATGTAGTAAGCCTAGAGTTCCTAAAGGTTTTACAATATGTCTGTTTTGATAGATTCCAATAACACTTTTGTTACGCTCAATAAAGCTTCCATTATCATGCTTGTTACACAACAAAAGACTTTTAATTTCTACTTCTTGTTATTACTGCTCTTACTCCTCGGTAGAAAGATGGTCAGAGGTGGTAGACGAGTTTGGGAATAGGTGGAGAAAAGTGAGATAAGATGATGTTGGGTTATTAATAGAAGAGAGGAACATTGTTTTCGTTGGTGGTGGTGGTTGGTGGGGCTGGAACTCTGGGCCCGGCCATGGTTTCTGAGCTCTTTTCTCTCAAGGATAGTTCTCTACTTTGAGTCATAGCACCACTTCCAGTTTTCCCAAGCCCTAGGTTTAAGCACTGGGACTGGCAAAAAAAAAGTTGGGACTGGCACTATCATTTTTTCCTCTGGAAGCACAGATGATAGTTTAAGTCTATAGTTTTCAAGAATACAATTCTAATTAATCCCAAATAACTACAAAACCAAACAACAACTAAAACTTCAAGCCTATCAAGTTCAATTAAGTTTTGGGGGGCTTTGGGGGGCTTATTTATTTTTTGGTTGGTCATCGGGCTTGAACTCTGGGCTTGGACCTGGTTTTGTCCCTGAGCTCTTCAGCTCAAGGCTAGCTCTCTACCACAATGCCACTTCCAGTTTTCTGATGGGTTTAATAGGAAATAAGAATCTCATGGACTTTCCTGCCTGGGCTAGCTTTGAACCTTGATCCTTAGATCTCAGCCTCCTGAGTAGCTATGATTACAGGTGTGAACCGCCAGCATCCAACAAGTTCAGTTTAGTTTATCTTGACTTTTCAGATTTATCTCCTACTCTTTTGAGGAAAGAGTATGGTGAGCAGTTATGATGGGACAGTTGGGTAGATGGACTCAACAGTTCTTGTTCTCTAGTGTGTGGGGGAACTCTGGTTACCAATAATTATACGTATCAATACAGATAATAGAAAAAATTGGGGGTTTGTACTGATGGATATGCTATTTATACAGTAGGCCACAACTATTTACAACTATGTACCAAATAAAACACTTAACATTGTTGTAAATTGGTGAGTCTATTGGATAAATCCCACAGTTTGATGATCGTAGCCCAGTGACCACTGATTTCTCAACTGCAGTTGAGGTTGGAGGTGGTGGGAGTCTAGGTTTGTTTCATTTCTGCTTTTAGGAAGCAGCCCTTTGCTGTTTTGAACTGTGATCTTCAGATAACATCCTTCTGAGAAGCCAGAATTACAGGCTTGAGCCACCAGTCCCCAGAATACTGTTTTTGATGCAAACCCCAGAGCCTAGAGTTAAACAGACCTAGTTGTGATCATAGCTCAAATCTCCCTGGAAGGCCCAACCTTCTGTCTCCTTGATGCTTTCTCTCTGGTGATCTCAGCCAGACACTGTGTAGAGTGCATCCCTGTTTCTATCCTGTGAAGAACAAGACAACAACTTCAGCCTCTGGAAACACACAGGCTCCTTTTTTGAGGCTTCTTCAGTTCCTCTTGTATCCCCATGAGTCAAAACAGAGGAGTGCCATGTACAGAGAAACTTGAAGGTCTTTTATTGAAGACAGTGGGCCTAGAGCTGGCTATTTCCAAAAAGATTCTCTCAGCCAGGAAGGGAAGTTGAGCTGGGTTTTGAAAGTCAGCAAAGCTTAATTGGCAGCGAGGCTAACTTCTGACCAATTAAGCAGACAACTGGGGCAATGAGGAACCAGCAAGAGGTGTGCTTTAACTCCAGGTGGCCAGAGGCCAGGACTGGGTTAGATAGTTCATCCCCCCCCCCCTTAGTGGTAACTAATGGAAGCATTGGTTTAGTTTGAAGTCATTCTCAGTTGTTAGGGAAGGTGGTATAATGGCTGAGGAGGTACCCTGGGGTAAAATTTGTCCTGGGTAGTCACAGCTGCTTTTGCCACACAGTTTCCATTTTTGTACCACACAGCTCCCGTCCCTGTAGAGGCTGACATCCACACATGGCCATGTGGTTCTTGCAGGCCAGGGTGAGTTGGCTGGCTAAGGTCTAGCAGGGCTGGACAGTCATGAATGGGAGCCTCTGGGTTGTCATCAGGAAGAAGAGGGGCTGGGTTTAGACATCACCTGGGTGCAAACTGGAGCTGAGGCTGGTACTACATGTATAATCATGAATCACCTAAGTCTCTATGGTATGAGGGGTGATCGGTGTCAGCTTTTTTTTTTGGCTGATCCTAGGGCTTAAACTTTGGGCCTGGGTGCTGTCCCTTAACTTCTTTTGCTCAAGGTGAGCACTCTATCACTTGAGCCATAGTACCGCTTCTGGATTTTTGAGTAGTTTACTGGAGTGAGAGTCTCATGGAGTTTCCTTCCCAGGTTGGGTTTGAACTGCAATCATCAGATCTCAGCCTCCTGAGGAGCTAGGATGAGAGGTGTGAGCTACCAGTGCCCAGCTAAGACACATTTCAGGTATAATCACTGCATATTTCTAATACAGATTGGTTTACCCAAGAAAGTAAAGAATAAACTACAGCGCAGCTCCATTAACCTAAGAGTTAAATTTTAGTATCAAAGATGTAGCCAGCAATGAGCATGCAGGTAACCATCAAAGACATTGTAAAGGTAAGTCCCAAACTGCTCCTCTCAGTGAAGTCCTTTGTTGAGTCATAGCACAAAAGACTACTGGGACCTAACCTAAGAGTGTGCTCTCTAATTTAGGATGGAAATCCCTTCTGTAGTGGTCATGAGACCTGTAGTCTTCTCATCTAGTTGGTTTTCCATTTCATTGACTGCATCTCCATCATAATGCCTCCAGACAACTGTTCACAATGCTTGTATCTGGAACCCAAGAGGCACTGCAGCTTTCCACCTGAAATACACCAGCTTGTGTCTGTAAAGAAATTTAGCTGTGGAAGGCCAAATAACGGTTAAAAGAACATCAAATGCAGAACCACATTGGAAACAGAGTCCACTGAAAATACACTAGCTATAGTTTCATTATATTATTTCCTCATTTTCAACAATTTTCTGTTACCAATCATCTTATGCCTGCATCTTTTGTTTTTTTTTTGTCAGTTGTGGGCTTGAACTCAGGGCCGAGGTGCTGTGCCTCTTTGTGTTTGAGGATAGTACTCTGCCACTTGAGCTACAGTGCCACTTCCCCTTTTTGAGTGATTAATTGGAGATCAGTATTTCATGGGTATTTTTTCTGTCCAAACTGGCTTTGAACCATGATCCTCAGATCTCAACTTCTTGAGTAGCGAGGATTACAGGTGTGAGCCACTTGCATGGCAGATAAGAGGTCAATGATAGAAAATAAAATTTTGCCATTCTCCCCCACACTACTCCAAAATAGGAAAATTATTTTTATTCATGATTGATAGTACTGCACGTGAAGTTCACTGGGTGAATATAGTGGGAAGGAAATGCCAAAAGTAACCACAGATTGTTTCTATTTATGTGATTCCAGACATGTCAGAATAGAAAATACTTCTTCCAAAAGCAAAAGAGCAGAGCAACACAGGATAAGAGGAGAGGAAATAGAGATGATGGGAGCCAAGAGAACATTCTAGTAATTAATGCTACATTTCAGAGACATTTTTACATGAAATGAATATCTAAAAGCACTACCATCAATAAGCACATTTCAGTTTTCTTTCTTTATCCTGTTTCATAAGAATATTGTACTTTTTATACAAAAAAGAAACTAAAGTCATATCATAGTAATGAATTGGGTATATGGTAGTTTAGGATAATATTTTACAGTTTACTGATCATAAGCTGAATCTATATAATAGTGATATTTCTGATTCCTGACTCCATTTTGAAACCCACTAAAGTGCAAGAGTATAACTCTTTTTATTTGCCTCAAATTTTCTTCCTTTTTTTGCCAGGCTTGGGCTTGAGTTGAGGGCCTGGGCACTGTCCGTGAACTTTCTCAAGGCTAGAGCTCTACCACTTGAGCCTCAGCACCACTTTCAGCTTTTTTCTACGTATGTGGTACCGAGGAATCGAACCCAGGTTTTTGTGCATGCTAGGCAAGCACTCAACCACTAGGCCAAGCTCCCGGCCCAAATTTTCTTCCTTTTAAGTAGAAAAGAATCAAGTCTCAAAAACTCTGAAATTCAATTGTGTTACAGTACTTGCTCCAACAGATGTGTGAGGATATTTGTGAAAAGCAGTTGAACCTCAAATTATAACACTTTCAGAAGCTTGTTTCCAAAATGAAGGGTTGCTGCAGTGGTAACAAGTAATATTAGCAATCTCAAGTCATTTTGTCTGAAGCCAAATCTAAGGAAGACAGAATTGTAAGGAAAAACAGTTCATGGGACTCTTTTCTTCAATACATTATCGTCTTTCTATACATATAACATGTCTAATTCACCATCATGAACTTTCTGAAATTGACCCATGTTTTAAAAAAATGGTTTAAAAATCACACCTTTCATCCTTTTTCTTTAGTTAAAAGTTTTGAACTGAAATGTTATGTGTGACAAGTAGCTGGCCCAACTGATATAAACAACTAAATCATATTAAACTTCTTTGTCAATATAAAGAGCTACATCATTCTATCATACTTGCCTTGAATTTAGGCATGAGAAAAACTTATCATAGCAATTCAAAAGGAGCGGATCAAAGAAAAGGAAAACTGTAGAAGAAGCAAAGACTTGATGAAAGCAATATTTGTAAAACACTCAGATCTGATAGTCAAGTATTAAAGATGCTCTAAAGGAGATAATGAACAAGGTCTACTATAACAGTCAGAAAATAAGACAATCTCACAAAAAAGAAATGGCATTGATAGGCTCTCTGCTGTTAAATGTAAAGACTAATGATTCAGTCCACAATTCCTTTTGGATTCTCAAAGGGGTTCATTTGAACATTATAAATCTCTTACTCTATTTTTCTCTTGGTTCTTTTCAGGGAATAGTTAGAGGTAGCGGAGAGGGAGAGACAGAGAGAAAGAGAGAGGAAGGGAGGGAGAGAGAGAGGGAGAAAGAGAGGGAGATAGAGAAGTTTCCAGTATCCTTCAAGAGCATAAAGTAACTCATCTTGCAGAGAAACACAATGGTTATAACCAATGTGAGAAAGCCTACCCTTCCTCTACTTACCTTAAAAGCCCAGGAAAGAATTCACACTGGAGAGAAATCCTAGGAATGTAAACAATATGAAAAAACATTCCCCTTTTCCAGGGTCCTTTAATGAACTTACACTGGAGAGAAGCTCTATGGATGTAAGCAATGTGGGAAAACCTTCATTCTTCCCCATTTCCTTAAAAGACAGGAAAGAATGTACACCAGAGAGAAACTCTGTAGATATATGCTGTTGGGAGCCAGAGTGGAATCAAACTGTACCTTGACTTGCATCAGACGATGGCTATATTGTCTTATTGCTTTCTGGCCCTATTCTATGTAAATGACCTGAGAATTACCATATGAATGTAACACCTGGAGGTTCCCTGGGAGGGGAGGAGGGAAGAAGGGGGAGGGGAAAATAAACGAGCAGTCTAGTCAGTCTTTGCCTGGACTGCGGACATCCCGGACCTAGTGTGTCTGTCTCTCTTCTTTTTCTTCCTAGTCCTTGTCTCCTATTTCAGGAACCCCAATCTGCGAACCCTGGTTTGCTGCCGGTTGGCCCCGGCATCTGGCGCCCGAACAGGGACCCTGAAAATCTGGGACGAAGGTGAAGGACCCTCCCTGTGGTGAGTAACACATCGTAGGACTATTAAGAGAGTATAGTCAGGAGTAAAAATTATGGGTCAAGCTAATAGCCATGGGTTATTTCTACCGATCTTAACAGGCCTATTTGAAGCCCACGGAACGTGGGTGGAAGAGGGGGTGCTTCAGAGCTTCCTACAGTTTCTCAAGGAGGCATGCCCGAGGTCTATAGAGGAGGAATTCCAAAAAGCCTGGCAGCGGATAGGAAAAAGAATTCAAGATTATTATGATGTATATGGCCCCGAAAAGACCCCAGTAGAGGCTACTACTGTATGGAATTTAGTAAGTAATACATAGATCCTCTACATGAAGATGCTGAACTTAATCTTGAATTAAGGGAACTTTATGAGTTAAAGGACCCTTCTGAAGAACCTGAGGCTGAGCCATATGCCGCAGCCCAAGAGAGTCTAAGTGAGATTTTGAAAAGGGAACAACAACCAGTAGATATTGAGTATCAGAATTCAGGTTTGAATATCAAGGAGGAAAGTTATGATGAGTCAATGGAGGGCCGAATGGCTACGATGGAGAAGAAGTTAGAAGAAATCCTACATTTTCTATCGAAAATGGGGACAGAGCAGAGAGCCCCCCCAGAAGTAGGAAAGAAATATGACCCTCAGGCCACTATGGTGTCTGATTCTAAACCTTACCCCTCACACCCACCGCCTCCGGCTGCAGCCTTACGGCCTCAATCCCTTTCTCAACCTTTAGGCAAGCCTAAAGGCCCTAGCAACAAGTCCCTTTTAACAGGCACTACAACCAGGCACAGTGAATCGCAATTAAACCTGACTCAGGCTGCTAGAGAGAGGGAAGGTATTTCAGGGCCTCGATGCTTCCCTAGTTTAGTTGATCATGATGAACAAGTATACCATCAACCTGTTCCTGTTAAACTATTACAGGATTTAAAAAATGCCTGCTCCCAATATGGGCCAACTGCCCCTTTTACTCAAGTAATATTGGAGGCCGCGTGTGCTGGTATTGCATGCCCAAATGACTGGAAGCGGCTTGCCAGAGCATGCCTTAGTGCGGGAGAGTACTTATTATGGGAGACAGAGTTCACTGCACAGTGTCGGGCTAAAATTGAAACAAATAGGTCTAAGAACCTGCCTTACACTGTTGATCAGTTGTTAGGAGAGGGAACCTATAAAAACACCAAAGATCAATTGGGTTATGCAAAGGAGGCCTATTTACAAATAAATGCTGCGGCGAGAGAGGCTTGGAAAAAGTTACGCAATTCCAATCGTACAAAAAATCTAGTAGAAGTTAAACAGGGACCAAATGAGCCTTATCTAGAATTTTTGTCTCGATTAATGGAGACTGCAGACCGCCTAGTACAAGATGAGAATGCAAGGGAGATTATAGTTAGACACATAGCCTATGAAAATGCCAACGCCGCCTGTCAGGCAGCTATCAAACCCCATAGGAATAAGGGAGGAATCACGGACTTTATTTCACTGTGTGCTGATATTGGACCCTCCCATGTACAAGGCCTTACTTTAGCCGCCACTCCTCAAGGAAAGACTGTTAGTGAGTCTCTAAAATATAGAGGTCAGCGGCATTCTCGGGATGCTAGACCCCCAGGGCGTTGCTTCTCTTGTGGACAAATAGGACATTGGATGACGCAATGCCCACGCCAGGCCAGGCAAAAGAGAGAAAAATCACCTGGCACATGTCCACGCTGTGGTAAAGGGAAGCACTGGGCTAAAGATTGCAGGTCAAGAACAGATCGCAATGGCCGCCCGCTTTCGGGAAACTGGAGGAGGGGCCAGCCCCTGGCCCCGCAAAACCATGGGGCAGTCCCTCCCTCTTCTCGGCCACAAGTGCATCTTCTAACAACCCCCCAAGATCAGTCTCCGGCCTCCTCCGTGCCACCCCAGGAAGTGCAGGATTGGACCTCTGTTCCTCCACCTGCTCAGTATTGACCCCAGAGATGGGGACACAAGCTCTCCCCACGGGGGTCTTCGGCCCCCTTCCCCCGGGAGTGGCTGGATTGCTGTTAGGGCGAAGTAGCTCAGCCCTTAAAGGGATACAGATTACACCTGGCAAAATTGACCAGGATTTTACTGGAGAAATCAAAGTTATGGCCTCTGCCCCGAAACACATGGTATCGATCCCAGCCGGTCAAAAATTAGCACAATTAATACTTGTGCCTTTACCTCCCGGGGAGACTGCTAATTCCCCATGTGGACAGAGAGGATTTAGATCTTCTGATATCTATTGGGTACAAAGCATAAAACAAGAGAGGCCTGAGATGACTATATTTATACAAGAAAAGCCCTTTAAAGGAATATTAGACACTGGAGCAGATGTGTCTGTGATATCTAAAAAACATTGGCCAGCCCAATGGCCCCTGACAACCTCTATGACTTCCCTACAGGGGGTTGGGCAAGCAACTGACCCACAGCAGAGCAGTGCGATCCTTGTTTGGAGAGATGAGGAAGGGCACTCTGGTCATTTTCAGCCATTTGTCTTGGATCATCTGCCAATTAATTTATGGGGTCGTGATATCATGGAAAAAATGGGAGTGTATATGTTTAGTCCTAGTGCTGCGGTCACTAAGCAGTTACTTGATCAAGGCCTCCTCCCCTTTAGGGGACTAGGCCGAGCAGCACAGGGGGAGCTAGAGCCACTCCAACCCCAGTCTCACCCTACGAGACAAGGATTGGGGTATCCCTTGACGGGAGCTGTCGTTTGCCCTCCCCCTCATGCTGATCCCATAAATTGGCTCTCTGAACAACCGGTATGGGTTGAACAGTGGCCTCTTTCTCTAGAAAAGATCATTGCAGCTCAGCAGCTGGTACAGGAACAGCTGGACTTGGGACATGTGGCCGCTTCTAACTCTCCATGGAATTCTCCAATTTTTGTTATAAAGAAAAAGTCAGGTAAATGGAGGCTGTTACAGGATTTGAGAAAGGTTAACGCGACAATGGAACTGATGGGGGCCCTACAGCCTGGCTTGCCTTCACCCATGGCAATCCCAAAGGATACTTATAAGATTATTATAGATTTGAAGGATTGTTTCTATACTATACCCCTGGCGCCTCAAGACTGTAAGCGCTTTGCCTTCAGTGTCCCCTCTGTTAATTTTAAAGAACCCATGAAGCGATATCACTGGCTTGTGCTCCCACAGGGCATGGCAAATAGCCCAACTTTATGTCAAAGTTTTGTAGCTAGAGCCATTTCTTCCACTCGTGAAAAATTTTCTTCTGTTTATATTGTTCATTATATGGATGACATCTTGTTGGCTTGTTCTGACCCTATCGTCGTACGACAAGCCTTTGGACAACTAAAGCAAGATCTGAGCCTCTTTGGCCTTATAATAGCAGCTGAAAAGGTTCAGGAACACCCCCCTTTTACATATCTAGGCCATATATTAGGCCCACACTATTTTAAAAGCCAAAAAATACAATTAAAAACTTCACACTTAAGAACTCTTCATGATTTTCAGCAATTCTTAGGAGATATAAATTGGCTTCGGCCTTATCTAAAGCTCTCAACAGGAGAGTTAAAACCCCTTTTTGATCTCTTAAAAGGAGATACCAACCCTACATCCTTGTGTGAATTAAATCCTGATGCCAGGAGGGCCATCCAAATTGTAGAAAAGGCAATTTCCCAGCAACAAGTGACCTATTGTGACTATTCTAAACCATGGGGAGTTTATATTTTAGCTACTTCTCACTCCCCAACTGCTGTATTGTGGCAGGATGGCCCACTTTTATGGCTTTATCTACCATCAACACCCGGCAAAGTGCTGACCCCCTACTACGAATTGGTAGCTAATCTGATACACATGTGCCGAGTGGATTCCCGTAAATATTTAGGTCAGGAACCTCATTTTATCTGTGTCCCATATAATTTACAACAACAAGATTGGCTATTCGCCCATTGCGATTCTTGGGCCATTGCTTGGGCCAATTATACGGGAAAAATTTTGCATCACTACCCGTCTAACAAACTTCTACAATTTGCTGCGTGTCATACGTTTCTATTTCCTTCCATAGTACAGGCCTCGCCTTTATCTTCTGCCGCTTTGGTATTTACAGATGGATCCTCAAATGGAACGGCTGCTCTGACCATTAATGGGAAAACTCAATCTTGGGTTACAGGTTTTTCCTCCGCCCAAGAGGTGGAATTAGAGGCTGTTTTACAAGCACTCGTCCTGTTACAAGACGAGCCCTTTAACTTATACTCAGACAGTCAATATGTAATTCGTGCTCTTCAAGTCATAGAAACTGTTCCCTTTATTGGAACTACTAACTCCAATATTCAGACCCAATTTCGCCAAATACAAACTTTGCTTTGTTCTCGCAACCACCCCTGTTTTTTTGGCTTTGTTCGAGCTCACACTAATCTTCCTGGCCCTTTAAGTGAGGGCAATGCAGTTACTGACTCTGCCACCAGAGTTTACTTAACTCAGGTTGAACTTGCTAAGCAGTCACATGCCATCCATCATCAAAACAGTCGAGCCTTGCGCCGACAGTTTAAATTATCTAGAGAAGCCGCGCGGCAAATAGTTAAGACTTGCTCCAACTGTGTCCCTTTTTCACCAGCCCCCCATTTAGGCATAAATCCACGAGGACTGCTTTCTAATCACATTTGGCAGATGGATGTCACGCATGTTTCATCATTTGGCCGATTAAAATATGTTCATGTTACTGTAGATACTTATTCTAATTTTATCTTGGCCACCCCCCTTGCTGGGGAAGCCACTAAACATTGTATCTCTCACTGCATTCGATGCTTTGCTGAGATGGGGATTCCCTCGCAAATAAAAACAGATAATGGCCCTGGCTATGCAAGCCGAGCATTTCAATCCTTCTGCCATTCCTATAATATCACTCATATTACAGGCATTCCTTACAATCCTCAAGGTCAATGCATCGTGGAGAGAGCTAATGGATTATTAAAACATCAAATTGCTAAAATACAGAAAGGAGAGTCTTATCCCGCTACCCCTGTGAATATACTTAATCATGCTTTATTTGTTTTAAATTTTTTGAATTTGGATTCAAATAATTTATCTGCTGCTCAGCGATTCTGGGAAAAAAGAGCGCAGCGTCCTTTTGCCTTAGTAAAATGGAAGGATCCCCTAACTGGTGCTTGGCATGGACCCGATCCTGTTCTAACCTGGGGTCGAGGGCATGTATGTGTTTTTTCACAAGGAGAAAATGACGCCCGCTGGCTGCCTGAACGCTGCGTTCGGATCGTGGAGAGTGACAGTGGCCATCCAAGCAGTGACTCACTGGGCCTACACCCCCAACCCTCCAGTGGTGCATCCTGCGACGTGGGAAGGACCTGAGTTATTTGTGCATGTCAATCGGGACTGCTACTGATCCACTTGTTCCACACATTCATATGAGCTGTGTTTCTCCTCCTTTTACTATTATGTAGGGACCTTTTAACATATTTATTGACTCTACACAATTTAATATGTGACATTATTTTGTCTTTACCAGCCCTCTTCTTAATAACCTTTTTTGTAAAAGATGCCCAGGTGAAAAGCAAAGGCCTCCAGAGGTAAGTAGAAGTCGGCCGACCCCCTTGTATGTCAGCGTTTTATTTTATTTTATTTTATTTTATTTTATTTTATTTTATTTTTGTTTGTTTGTTTGAAAAGGTGCACTGTGGGCCTAAAACAGAGGCCTGGGTGGTCAAGGGACGCCTTGACCCCCCCTCCCCTTCTGAGTTTCTTGTCAATAACAAGGCATACCTGAGAGTCCCACCAGCAAGACATGTCTAAATCTAAAAATAACTGTTTAGTGAAAACATTCATTTGAGCTCATGTTTTTTGTGTTAAGTGTATCTGATTGAGTCCAATTTTCTTGTTATATGTCAATGTCTGATTATTTAAAAGTCTCCGTTTGTCTTGTTCGTGTTACATATTTTTCCTTGTCCAGTTTTGTCTTTAAAATTGGTACCATTTCTAAGTATGGATCCTTATGGTTTTTCTGTGCGTACTCAAGCACACATCCTTGTTATTTATTTGAACATTTCTGGGCCTGGTATGGCCCCTCCCAATCCGCTGCAGCTGAGGTGAGCAGAGGCCAGACAAAGCAGCTGCAGGCTTCGTTCAGTTTCCTTTTTCCTACAACCTGCTGAAGTGACAGTCTAGAGACACTTGGTGACAGGACACAGACTTGTCTTAGTTCTCCTAGGTTTAAGACTCCCACCCAACTTTCATCTGCAAAAAGTAATATGTCTGATATCAGAAACAAACTCTGGAAGAATAAATTTCAGCTAAGTTGCCTTGTTAGAAAGCTTTGTTTAAAAACAAAAACAACAACAACAACAACAAAAAACCTGGTTGTCACCTCCAAGAATAAGCTTTGCAAAAACAACAACAACAAAAACAACAAAAAACAAGAACAACAAAAAAACCCTCATGGTACTAAAATTTCCGGAAAATGAACGGCCGATATTAATTTTGCACGCTTTAAGATCTTTGAGTATGAATGTGTGTACGAATGGGTGTGAGTGAACATGTTCAAGGTTAAATTGTCAGCATGCTGTATAAAACAATGGTTGAGCTCATTTGAAACACAAAAGCAATTGGGTAAATCTAAGTCTAAACTTCAAGAAAATTAGTAGGTTTGAATGTTTCCTATGTCTCAAAGGATTATTGCATTGTCTTAAAGAAAAACTGGTAAATATTTTTCTAGATCCTGAAATCTGCATTTTATTGCAAGGCATACAACTGTTCACATTGTAAACATTGTATCCTGTTTAGCACAGAGATGTTAGGGAATTTGGGATTTATTACTTTAAGTTAAAGTTTGGAAACATGTATTAGAGATTTAAATGTGAAATTGTTCATTAACGTCAGAAATTTTGCCTGTCTGTCTTTTCTTGCAAATCTGATGGTAAAATGTGGATAATGTGATTAGTATTTTAAAGGAATGTTTAAAGGTTTATCTCCATGCTATTGGGTGTATTTAAAAAAAAAAAGCCCTTTTCTAAAAGGCAAGAGGAGTGACTTGAGCCCTAGGGGGCCTGAAGGCAGAAGGAGTTCTTTGTGCCCTTAAAGGTTTTTCAATTGCAAATAAAGGCTAAGGTGTTGATTGTTTAAGCCAGTATCAGCAAAAGTTTTAAGAACATTGGAAATGGGTTTCTAAACAATATTTGAAAGTGAAATTGTCTTAAATGTTTAAAGAAAGAGAAAAAAGGAAAATCAGGACTACCAAAGTAATTGCTTAATTGCTATTTCAGCTTACTCTTGTAAGTTACTTTATAGCAATCTCCAGAAGGCCCATGGAGAAGGACAGCAGATCCTCATTCAGATGTAAGTTTGGCCCTCACCAAGTTCCAGGTAAGATCATGCTTAGAGACTATTTCTGTATTGACCACCTTGTTGCTTCTAATTAGAGTAACGTGGCCTTTTGTAGACTCATTGATCTGAAAGCCACAGTTTTGAGCCTGCCCGGGCAAAGCAAAGTCCCTGTGAGACTGTGGTGTCTAATCTGCCAGCAGGATGCTGGGACAGAGTTGCTTTGGAGCTCGAAGTGGCAGAGTGCTAGCTCTGAGCTGAAAAGCTGGGGGGAAGCACTCAAGCACCAAGCTCGGGACTCACAGTGGCAGGGCGCTAGCCTTGAGCTGGAGAGCTGACAGACAGCGCCCAGACCCTGAGTTCAAATCCAGCAACCAACAAAGTGAAATGCCAATGGGATGTTTATCCCTGTGTGGAGAGACACTACCGGGACAGGAAAGCCTCTGCTTGGATGGCAGAGTTGGTGTCAGATCTTAGAGTCACTTGTGCTTGGCCATTCAAATTAATCAGAGCCGGGAGGTCATAGAATAGTTTGTAAGCATGCCTTACTAATGCCCGTGCCTTTCATAACTGGGCAGGAACTTGTCAATCTTCTGTGATAGTGGGTAGTTTAAAGTCCTAATTGAGCGAATTTTTTTATTTTTGACACCAGCCACAAATTCAGGAAAAGTTTGTGGATCTGAAGCTTGTGTCTCTATTAATCTGTTTAGATCTGACAACTGAAGCATTGTTAAGGTTGCAGAAATTTAGTTCCCCAGACAATCAAGAAAAAGCCTTTGCAAATGGGTGCTAGGTAGGCTGCGCTGTTGTGGCCAAGGATGGTTTGTGCAGTTGTTGAATGTCAAGTATGATTTCTAGTTTGGAGTAGATTGTTGTTCCTGGTGTCTAATCCTTGCAACCCCTTGATAAAACAGGCTAGGCTTCTTAAGGTCCCTGGTCAAGCGTGGAGACGGCGCCCCTGAGTCAGCTTGAAGAAGTCACGGAAGTTGAATCTCCGCCCATCAAATCCCCGTTGGACCAAGGGACCAAAGTCATTTTTGGAAAATGTGACAGGATAAATTAGGGGTATAGAAAAGAGTAAAAATTGCAGTTGTGTTTCTTTTAAAATAAAAAACGGGGGACATGTTGGGAGCCAGAGTGGAATCAAACTGTACCTTGACTTGCATCAGACGATGGCTATATTGTCTTATTGCTTTCTGGCCCTATTCTATGTAAATGACCTGAGAATTACCATATGAATGTAACACCTGGAGGTTCCCTGGGAGAGGAGGAGGGAAGAAGGGGGAGGGGAAAATAAACGAGCAGTCTAGTCAGTCTTTGCCTGGACTGCGGACATCCCGGACCTAGTGTGTCTGTCTCTCTTCTTTTTCTTCCTAGTCCTTGTCCCCTATTTCAGGAACCCCAATCTGCGAACCCTGGTTTGCTGCCGGTTGGCCCTGGCAATATGCAATGTGGAAAAACATTCTCTCTGTCTTGTTAACTTGAGGCACAATAAAGTAGTAACACTAGAGAGAAACCCTTCAATGTGAGTGATGTGGGAAAACATTATTTCTGGTTATCTTTGAAGACATGAAAAATCTCACACTGGAGAGAAATCCTAAGGATGTAAGCAGTGTGGAATAATATTTATTCATCCCTGCTATCTTCAAAAACATGAGAGAACTCAGACAAAAAACCCTATATGTGTAAGCAGAGTGGGATTTTCTTCACACAACTCTCTCACCATTAGAGACATGAAAGAATTCACACTAAAGAGAAAAACCTATTTGCATAAACATTGTGTGAATAGTGTCTCTGGTCTAAGTGCCTTGCGAATCAATCTATACATGATGGTGAGAAACCATGTGGACATAAACAATATGGGGAAGAATTCACTCCTTGTCATTCCCTGTAAATCCTCCTCTTGTTTTTTTGTTTGTTTGTTTATTTGGGTTTTTTGTCATGAGGCAGAGCAGGAACCAGAGCACTGAACAGTGACCCTGCAGGTCAACCAGCTGCCCTTTGCCTCCTGTCAGGCCCTCTTCTGTGATGATGTATTAGGCAGTAATCCTTTCAGGGAGGAAATTTCATTTATTTGGTTATTTTTAAGTTTTATTTGTTATTGTTATTATAAAGGTGATATACACAAGGTTACAGCTGCGAAAGTCAGATAATGAATGCATTTATTTTTCTTTTCAAACTTTTACTAGTCAGGGGGCTTGGGCACTGCCTTTGTGCTCTTTCGCTCAAACATTTTACCACTTTGAGCCACAGCACCATTTCTGGTTTTCCGGTCGTTCGTTGGAGATGAGTCTCATGGACTTTACTAATTGGGCTGGCTTTGAACTGTGATCCTCAATTTCCGCCTCCCGAGTACAAGGATGACAGGCATTCGCCACTAGTGCCCAGCTGTCACAGGTTCACTTCTTTTTAGACAGTGTCAGTCTGCCCTTTCTCTCTCCATTTATTGTTTGTGCTCATATTTGTATTTGAAATCAGCCTTTGGCATTGTCCCTTAGTTTTTGTTATCAAGGATAGTGCTTTACTCCTTGTGTCACAGCTCCACTTCTGGGTTTTGGATATTTTGGTCTTATGGTCTTTTCCTTCTGGCTGTCCTCAGATATCAGCATTCTAAGTAGCTAGGACACTTGGCACTCTAGAGCACAAATCTTATCTCAGAAGCATGGATGGGCATGGAGGAATCTTTCTCCTCTGGGTCTTGGTGTACCAACACAGGAAGGTTGGCTCATAGGTGGTGATCACCTGATGCCAGGGCACCAGAATGTGATTACCTGTAATGCAGAAGGGCCTGCGGGGCCATATCTGGGAACACTTTGGCTGCCACACCTAAGGTAGGTGCTTCTTACATGAAGATGGAGGCCCCGGATGGTGTTCAGCACACTACAGTGCCCATGACAACCACACAGAGAATGATCCCATCCCAGTGTCCACAGTGTTTCCTATAAAGCGGGTGCAGGAACAGAAGCCCATAGACCAATAAGGAGCTGGGTCAGACCCTTCAGAAAGCCACAGAGACCAGGAAGCTTAATAGGAAGCAACGCTGTTAATCCCTGCCACCTGAATTGTTACTTCTTTTCTCTGTGCCTCAGTTTCCAAATGTGCAATATGGATATCCCAGTTCCCGGTTTGAAGTCTTTAGAAGGACGACTAGGTGAAGTAGTCTGTTAAAAATTCAAACATCCAGTTCCCAGTGCCTGAAATCTGAGCTAGTTTGGGGCTTGAGATTTGAGGATTGTGTGTTAAAGCCAGTCTAGACCAAAAAAAAAGGAAGCTCAGGGACAGAGTTCAAGCCTTAGGACACACGTGCACACACACACGAAAACAGAGTTTGAGAGAGGAGTGCTGCAGCTCTGGATAATTTACAGGAAGCGACTCAACTTATCTCCTCTCTTCCAGATGACATCCAGTGGTTGGCAGGATCTAGTTCTCCCATCCTATGCTGAGCCCTCAGTGAGGAAGCCCCTAGACCTTAGCTGACTGGCCAGAGGCCCTGGCATTGGGGCTGTGATGTCCCCGCCCCCTTCCTCTGGGCTCCGCCCCCACACTCTCGGCGGCCATGCCCACTCTGCATAGGGGACAATGGGTGACAAAGCCTTGGGTTCCTTGACTGGAAACCTCCTTGCTCTGCTCTCTGGGTAATGGATGCACTTGGGAGCTGCAGGAGGATGCAGCACCTTTCTGCCATGCTGCTCACTTCAGCGCCCGGTAGGATCAGGCCAAGTCTAGTTCCTCAGGGCCCCTAAAGGCCCTCAGCCTTCCATGTCCCACAGGAGGCTCAGAACCAGGCATGGGCCCCCTGGGCTTCTGGCAGAGCCCACATGACAGACGTGAGCCACAGCATCCAGCTTTTTATTGAGCTGAAACTTGTGATATTTTGCTGTGATGTCCTTGGACTACCATACTCACTTCTCAGCTTCCTGTGTAGCTGGGATTATAGATGTAAGTCACTGCACCTGTGTTAACCATTCTTCTCTAAGTCTTTCTGCACATATATTTTTTCATTTTTTTCAAATTAACATTTTATATGGACATTTCATGTTTTTGTGTTCTTCTTTGGATCTATACTCAAAATGTGATTATGATTTGTGCTTGTGATATGCCTCACATGATAAAAGTTTAAATCCAAACCAGCCTTACAGAGCAGTAGGAATTAAGAATCCTATTTTGTTTTTAACCCTTAGCTTCTTACCAAATGAAAATAATTCTAAAGGCTCCAACTTCATAATTTCATATTAATATCATTAATGCCCAAGATAAGGATGTAAATATAGCATGTAGTGTCCAAGTGTTACTTTCCGTGTATAGATTGATGGCGATAAGAGTCTGACATAACCTAACTTCTTGTGTCTGAAGGAGATAATTGAAAGGGTGTTTAATATTGCAAAACAAACAGAATCTTTCATTTTAATGAGTGGAATCAAAAAAATACAATCAAGTGTTTATAGACTGATGTAAATACAGCTTAGCATAGATTTACATTGGACATTCTGCTGTGAGTATACACAGATAAAAGACCCTGTAGAGACTATAACCAAGTTGAAGGAAACCATTAATCCACATTTCCTGTAGGAACATAGGAATTGGTAATTTATGCCATGTTAAAATTCTGTTATTTATAAAATTATGTATAAAATTGTGTTACATTGTATATTTGCTATGTATAGACACTGAATCAATTTGTCCTTCTGAAAATTTACCGCTGGAGAAACAGTTAATCAGTGAACAAACAGGATGCATATTTACATTGTAGTGTTGTATCAGCAAAGAATTGTCTCCAGAACCCCTTCAATGTAGGAATTGAGAAGGATTTTTCTTGGTGGCTGAAAGGAATACCAGTAGGAGGAAACATTCATATTGAGATTATGGCTCCTCCACAGAAAGAATACTGACAGACATGCCTCCAGGGACGCAGAGCAGAGAGTGCCTAGGTTCATCATTTTATCTTTCCAGTCAGGGAATGAGCAGGAGGCAGCTAGAAAGATACCCATTTCCTTGGCATCTATGTTGTCATAATGAATAGGAAAGGAATGATGGCAGAAGGAAATATTTCTCACATTTAAGAAATATTTTCTGAGTAACACACCTATTATCTGGTGAATGTAATTGTAATCCTTCTATACATTACAATAATAATAATATTAATAATAATAAAGAAATATCTTCTGGAAGTCGTGCTGTGGTTCATGTGGTAGAGCACTAGCCTTGAGCTAAAGAGCTCAGGGACAGCATCCAGGTCCAGAATTCAAGCCCTACCACCGGAATAAAGAAATATCTTCCTACCAAACACAATTTATACTTTTGTTAATCAAGAGGGTGGGAACTGGAAGGTCCAAGTTCAAGGCCAATTCATCACAACAGTCTGGAAGACTCCCTGTCCATAATAAGTAGCAAAAACGGATGTAGGCATTCTGCCTCAAGTGATAGAGCCCTGGAGTGGTCTAGAAAGCTGAGCAAGAGTAAGGGGCCCTCATTTTAATGAGTGGAACCTGCTGAATCTGAAAACCAAAGAAACAAAGAATTGCCCTTTTGCTTTATATCTTAAAGCTTATTATAATTTTTTTCTCATAGGGGAAAGTTGTACATTGTGGTAAAACTTGCTCTATTAAATCTAATGTGCAGAACAAAGTTTCCATTGAACTCTCTGATATGATTTACTACTCTCTTCTCACTGAAAGATTTTCCTTAATGCATAGGTTAATATGCTTTTCTGTCCTTTTGTATCTAGGACAGAGCTCTCGTTTTTCCTTTTGGAGTTGCTCCTGAGTCTTGAATTAGGGCCCAGGCACTGATTATTTTGTTCCGGGTTAGCAGTCTCCCACTTGAGCCACAGCTCCATTTCTGGATTTTTAAGTGGTTCATTGCAGAAAAGAGTCTCACAGACTTTGCTGCCTAAGCTGGTTTCAAACTTTGATTCTTTGATCTCAGCCTCCTAAGTAGTTAGGAGTACAGGTGTGAATCACCAGAGCCCAGCTGGCATAACCTTTTCTTTTGTTTAAATCACTATTAGGAATTCTCTTATCATGGGAATATCATCTTTTTATATATAAGCAATTCCTCTCTTGAAAAATGTTTATATTTAATTCTATCCCAGTGAAATAGTAGTACTTTTAAAATTATATATTTGATACCCTATCTTCCAAAGCTCATGGGATGTTCTTGAGTTAATTGCTTGCTGAAATATTCCCATCAGCCATAGTTCTGTGTATCTGCAAGGTTTTCCCATACTCACATGCTTGAAGGACATGACCAGTGACCTGACAACTATAGCAGCAACAACACTTGTTTTCAATGCTTATCAAGAAGAAATTGCCTAAATGATAAAGCCAGTTCAAACAAGGTCCTTTTTACTGAACAGTATTAATGAATATTGAAAAAATAATTTAGAAATAGTAGCCATTGTCATCAGAAAGAAGGATATCACCCATTTGTAAGGAAATGTAAAGACTTGGAAAAAATCATATTAAGTGAAGTAATCCAGACCCAAAGGAACATAGGCTCAATGGTTTCCCTCATTTGTCATAATTAGTACAAACCTTGGACTCTCCTAGCAGAGGATTACAATTAGCTCAAAACCAAGTTACAAAAGGCTACATAGGATGAGGCTAAATGAAAGGACCTCCAGGATATGGAAACAAGAGTAATATAATATGTGATTGTTGTTCTAAATGTACTATGTTATTTCCCATCTCTTTTGTTGTCCCTTGTCATATTGTTACAGTATCTTACCTTGTTATTTGGTATATGGTGTATACATTGATTTGTTTACTTGAAATAGGAAAGGGAAGGGGGAAACAAGATGAGGGGAGTGGGTGGGAGGAGGGAAATGGGGACAAAAACATGCGAAGGGGTATCAATGTATGTGAAGTAATGCACCTTTTATCTGGGGAATATAAGAGTAACCCTTCTATTAATTACAATAAAAAAAGAAAAAGTAGAACGTATAAAAGAATTAGTAGCCATTATATATAGCTAAAGTAATATCGTCATGTCTTTATCTTATATATTTGCTTCTTAATTTTTCCTCTAACCTTTAATGAAATGTGTTCATTTCAGAAGTATCTTCAGTGCTAATATAAAAAGATAAATAATTACCATATTTATATATTTGATATATGGCATTGAAAGTACTTACAGAAATACATACACATTTTGAACTTCTTTTACTTTATAGACCACACACCAAATAAATGGAACAGATGATTCTTTTTGTTATTTTTTATTATAATGTTTTGAGGGGTTACAGTTACATTCGACAGATGGTAGGTGAATTACTGGAACAGATGATTCTAATGTCTCCTCTAAGTTGTCTGAATCAGTCTCAGAAGAGTCTGAATTGCCATATTATGAGTATTTCTCCATACAAAATATACATCAAATGGAGGGTGAAGGTAGGGCCACCACATTGAAAGGAGGATGAAATTTGGACAACTAAATATGTCAGAGGTCTTTTATCCTTTTTTTTTGACCTGGGACTTGAACTCAGGCGTGAGCTCTGTCCCTGAGCTTCTTTTTGCTTAACACTAGGGTTCTACCACTTAAGCCATAACCCCATTACTGTCTTTTTCTGAGAATCTTATAGGATGTGAGGGACTTATGGACTTTTTTTTGCCTTGGCTGTCTGTCTTTGAACCACAATCCTCACATCTCAGCCTTCTTAGTAACCAGGATTAGACTGTGAGTAACCAGCACCTGAATTCTGAGGTCTTTTAGATGACTTACACCACCACTGCTTACCATTGTTACACAATACCAATGTGTTATTGTTGCATTAGGGTCACGAATATGCCTTAGGCTACAGTAGAATGAGGGCTACACAGTCTGCTATACAGAGATGCTCCCCACTGCATCGCTCTCAGTGGGAAATCATTCCTGTGTATTTTTCATTGAGTGCTTCTCCTCTGTGCTTTCCCATTCTCACAGAGGGTCACACCACATACAAATACAGTACTGCAGGAACCTTAGACGCCTCTTACATTTACCATAGCTCTGGAGACCATGGTCAGTTCTGCAAATGCTAATCACATAATTAGTGCCCATCAGATCTTTTCAAGCCTTGGTTCAAAAGCCAGCTACTGTTTCTCATTGACATGTTACAGACCTCACTTCTCTATATTTCTCATGTACCTTCCCATATCCTAACAGGGGTGTTCTTGCAGTAGAGCATTTAGTTTTTGTTCAATTTTTTAGGTGTTGTTGATGCCTGATGAACTACACATAATATGAAATTTACAGTTTGTTTTCATCTATATATTCCATATATTTTTTATTAAAGAATTTATTAACATTGATTTTTATATCATATTTCAAATGACATGTTTAACAAATGAATATTCAAGAAGGGAATTTCTATATACAACCATTGGCACTTAGTTTTTAGAACATAATCAAAATTAGACTAAGGGTTTGTATATCATAGATACATATTGATCTATTTAATAAAACATTATGTCTATAGAGTTATAGGTTTTTATGTCTATGTAGTTGTGTTTATATTTCCAATACCATGTCCATAGCATTGGGTATGCAAATATCGAGTCCTCTCTCTTTTACTGTTTGGATCTAATAGCCACATATTAAGAATACCATGCGCCTTTTATTCCTTTGGTCTTGACTTGTCTCACTCAACATGATTCGCTCTAGATTCATCCACTTCCCTGCAAATGCCATTATTTTATCCTGTGTGTTGGCTATGTAGAATTCTATTGCATATATATACCACATTTTCTGTATCCATTCATCTACAGTAGGGCATCTGGATGGTTTCCATCACCTGGCTATTGTGAATAGTGCAGAGATAAACATAGCTGAGCAGGTATCCTTATCATATCTTGGGTTATGATATGCAGGGTAGATGCCCAGAAGTGGTATGGAGTGATCATAGGGAAGGTCAATTTTCAGTTCTTTAAGAAACCTCCACACTGCTTTCCAGTGTAGCTGAATTAGTTTACAATCCCACCAGCAGTGTAGTAGGGTGCCTTTTCCTCCAGAACCCCGCCAGCATCTGTCATTGTCTGAATTCAAAATCTTGGCCATTCTTGTTGGAGTAAGGTGGTATCTTAGGGTTGTTTTTATTTGCATTTCCTTTATGACCATGGATGATGAACATTTTCTCATATGCTTTTCTGCCATTTTAATCTCTTCTTCTGATAAGTCTCTCTTTAGTTCCCTTGCTCATTTAATGGTTTATTGGGTTTGGGGCGATTAGTTTCTTGATTTCCATGTAGATACTGAATATTAAGCATTTGTCAGATGTATTATTGGTAAATATCTTTTCCCAGTTGGTTGGCTGTCTTTCTACTTTAGTAGCTATGCTTTTATCTGTGCAGAAACTTTTTATTTTTAGGCAGTCCCATTTATCGAGTCTCTCTCTAATCTGTTGTGACCCTGGGATTCTGTTCAGGAATCTTTTGCCTGTGCCTATGAGTTCCAGTGTCTCTCCCACTCTATCATATAGCAGTTTCACGGTTTCTGGTCTGACATTGAGGTCTTTGATCCACTTTGAGTTAATGCTTGTGCATGGCGAAAGGCTAGGGTCAATTTTTAGTTTTCTGCATGAGGCTGCCCAGTTTTGCCAGCACCAATAATTGAATAGACAGTGTTTGTTCCACAGTATATCTTTGGCTCCTTTGTCAAATACAAATTGCCAATAGGTATGCAGTTTTATTTCTGGGTCTTCTGTTCCATTGATCTTCTGGTCTGTTTTTATGCCAATGACAAGCAGTTTTTGTTAGTATGGCTCTCTAGTAGAGTTTGAAGTCTGGCATTGTAATACCACTAGCATTGCTCTTTTTGCCTAGAATTGTTTTGGCTATTCTAGATATTTTCTTGTTCTATATGTACCTTTGGATTGTATCTTCTATTTAAGTAAAGAATGTCTTTGGGATTTTGATGGGGATTGCATTGAATTTGTATATCAATTTTGGCAGTATAGCCATTTTCACTATGTTGGTTCTCCCTAGGCATGAGCATGGGATGGCTTTCCATTTCCTAATGTCCTCTTTAATTTCTTTTGTTAGGCTTTTATAGTTTTCATTGAATAATTCCTTTACATCTTTGGTTAAGTTAATTCCTAAGTATTTTACTCATTTGGGGGATATTGTGAATGGGATCATTTTCTTGATTTGGCCTTCTGTTTATGTATTGTTGTTGTACAAGAAGGCTACTGACTTCTGAAGGTTAATTTTGTGTCCTGCCACTTTGCTAAAGTGGTTTATTAATTCTAGAAGTTTGGGAGTGGAGTGTGTTGGGTCAATCAAGTAGAGGATCATGTCATCTGCTAATAGGGATAGTTTAATTTCTTCTTTCCCTATGTGGATCCCTTTGATGTCCTTTTCTTTCCTTATTTCTCTGGCTAAGGGTTCCAGCACTATATTGAAGAGAAATGGAGAGAGTGGACATCCCTGTCTAGCTCCTGATTTTAAGGTAAATGGTTCCAGTCTTTCATCATTTAGTATATGTATTCCATATATGTTTAATCATGACTGCTAAAGAAGTGAATATACATCAGCCACAAAAGTCTCTTCATACTCCTTTATGTGGTGTGTGACCTTTCCAAAAGCCAGGCATGGCAACATGTATTTGTACTCCCAAAAAACCGGTTTGAAGTTCCAGATCATCTAGGACTACATAGTGAGAACCCGTGGCAAAAGTGAGATGAGGGTGGGGAGTGAGGGAACAGAAGATAAAAGGAAACTTCCAAAAGTTGTGTAATTTTTCATTGCCATCAACATTAGCAGTTTCCTTTTCTTGGCTTTACAGATACACCATAGTGTGACATTTGTTGTGAGTTTTAGCACTGTAGCTGGTCCATGCACATACATGCCCCTTTACTGTATCACTGATGAATGTTGGTATTTGCTGTCCTGTCAGGGGTGATTTGTGTTTGTGTATCATCGTTGGTGAACTGTATTTCCACAGTTCATCTAGAAGAGTTTAGATCATCCTTAGTCTAACAGCTTTCTTTTTTTATAGTTTCATATTTTTTATTTTAATTAATAGAAGGGTTACATTATATTCATCAGAGAGAAGGTGCACTACTTCACAAACATTGATACCCCTTCTTATGTTTTTGTCCTGATTTCTCTCCCCCATCCCTCCCCTATCTTGTTTTCCCCCTTCTCTATCCTATTTCAAATAAACAAATATACAATATACCAGATAACAATGTAAGATAATTTAACAATATGAGATAACCAAGGGACAACAAAAGAGATGAGAAATAACATAGTACATTAAGAAGAATACTCACACATTATATGGCTCTTGTTTCCATATCCTGGAGGTCCTTTCATTTAGTCTCATTCTACATGACCTTATCTATCTAGGTTTTGCCCTATTGTAAACTTCTCCTAAGACAGTCCAAGATTTATACTAATTATGACAAATGAGGAAACGATTGAGCCTACATGTTCCTTTGAATCTGGCTCACTTCACTTGATATTGATTTGCATTTCTTTCATGGCCAGAGAAGTCGAGCATTTCTTGGATCCATTTGAAATTAATCCTGGTGCAGGGTGACATAGAAGGATCCAACTTTAGTTTTCTGCAGGTGCCAGCACCATTATTGAAGAGGCTGTCTTTCTTCCATTCTATTTTTTTTGCCTCCCTTATCAAAGATTAGGTGACCATAGGTCTGTGAGTTGATTTCTGGGTCTTCAGTTCTATTCCATTGGTCTTCAGGCCTGTTCTTGTGCCAGTACCAAGCTGTTTTGAGAATTATAGCTCTGTAATAGAGTCTAAAGTTTGGTATTGAAATTCCTCCTGTGCTGTTCTTTCTGCTAAGAAGTGTTTTTGCTATATGGAGTCTTTATTATTCCATATGAAATTTTGGATTGCCTCTTCTATTTCTTTCAAGAATGCCATTGGGATATTGATGGGTATTGCGTTGAATTTGTAGATAGCCCTTGGAAAGATTGTCATTTTCACGATATTGATTCTTCCAATCCAGGAGCATGGGAGGTTTTTCCATTTCCTTAGTTCTGCATTAATTTCCTTTTTCAGGGCTTTAAAGTTTTCATCAAAAAGGTCCTTTACATTCTTAGTTAAGCTAATTCCTAGGTACTTGATCTTCTGGTGCTCCTTGTGGTTGAAGGCACACAGTGCCAGGGCCAGACGCCTGCAGACCATGAGACCCCTGCTGCTGAGGTCACTTCACACCTGGCAAGCCCCTCAAACATTGAAGACAGCAAGGAGCAGAGAATCTTCGCAGATGCCCAACTCAAAGACAGTGTGCAGCCTGCCCAGGTAGAGGCAGGGGGGCCTTGTCCCCGAAAGGCCTCCATCCCAGAGCCTCCTGACCTCAGAGCAAAAGGAGAATGAACACCTTCTGGAGAAGCTGGAGCAGCGAGAGATGGAATTAGGAGAATGGAAAGAGGTGGCTGAAGGAAGTTTTCAAACAGCCCAGAGTCTTCAGGAGCTCAATGCTCAGTACCTGGCCCAGCTGCAGGAACTCAAAACCACCTGTGAAGAGAACATGGCCTCCATTCAGCAGCTGAGTGCAGAGAAGGAGGAGCTGCAACAGCACCTGCTGAGGCACACCCAGCTGCTGGAGCAGCAGCAGCAGCAGGACCTGACCCTGACCCAAGAGTTGCAGGACACTCTCCAGTGCCTGGAAGCCACTACACAAGAGAAGGAGCAACTCCAGGCCCAGCTGAGCTTCCTGGCTTTCCAGGAAGGTAAAGAAGGGGACAAGGAAGAAGCAAGGGCTGAGGAGGCAACTCCAGCCGCCGTGACCATCCCAGAGGCTGTGGACATCCCACAAGTCATGAAGGCCTTTTACCCGAAAGCAAAATCAGTTGCTGAGGTGACAAAAGTGAAACTCAGCCAACAGCTGCAGGAGCAGCAGGCCCACTGCCAGTGCCTGGCCAACTTGGCAGCCCAGTGCCAGACCAAGCTGGAGCAGCAGGCCCTATTTCCCAAGAGCAGGAACCATGGTCCCTCAGGGGACAGGAAGGAGGACACGCGGGTGTCTAAGAAGATGAGAATGTGCTTCCTCCAGGCCCTGCCTGACAAAGTGGAGCACCAGAGTCCAGCAGGGGACCTCCAGCACCGGTGTGCCCAGCTGTCCAAACACATCAGCACCCTCGACGACTCCATAATGCTGTACAAAGAACAGATGGAAGTCCTGGACCAACTCTATAAGGAGAAAGATGAGTGTGTCATGGAACTCTCCCAGGAGAAGATGCAGAAGAAGGAGGAGCTGCAGGAACTTCTGGTGCTCCTTGTGGTTGAAGGTGCACAGTGCCAGGGCCAGACGCCTGCAGACCCTGAGACCCCTGCTGCTGAGGTCACTTCACACCTGCCAAGCCCCTCAAACATTGAAGACAGCAAGGAGCAGAAAATCTTCGCAGATGCCCAACTCAAAGACAGTGTGCAGCCTGCCCAGGTAGAGGCAGGGGGGCCTTGTCCCCGAAAGGCCTCCACCCCAGAGCCCACTGTGATGCTGATGCCTGATACCCAGCCCCCCGAAGAGCTTTTGGGCCAGGGCAATGAGCAATCCCGATCCTCTCCTTTCTTCTCCAGGCTGAGGAAAATGATGTGCTGGCGATAATGGTTCTTTAAAGACTTAATAGCCACCATGGCAATCTTTTAGGTCTGCACCTAACGGGTGATGACTGGACTTCAACCTCAGGCCAGATAGGACAGAGACTGCGGGAGGTGGCCCTACCTCTAAGTCATCTAAACAGCCATTGGTTGCCGGGGAAGGAGGGCCCTTGATATAGTTTTCACAAATAATCATTTTTTACAAAGAAAAATAAAATGTTATATTTACCGAATCCATCATGTTCCTTTTTATATAAGTGACTAAACACAATGTATTCTGTGAACATTTGGGGAGTAATATTTTGAACATGTATAGAAATAAAACTTTAGGTTACAAGTAAAAAAAAATCAGACTTTAGTGCTTAGTATGGCTTTGAACTGCAATCCTCAGTTCTCAGCCTCCTGAGTAGCTGGCCTCCATGCCCTGCTCAACAACTAAAATTTCAAAAAACAAGAAAAATAACTCTTTGGCTTCAGAATAGCATGTTGAGGTTCAGGGTACAGTTGGAAGGTTACAAATAGCACCCGCTGGGTGCCACAGGCTCACACCTGCAATCCTAGCTACAGGAGGCTAAGATATGAGGATCACAATTTGAAGCCAGTCCAGGTAGCAAAGTTAATTGGAAACTCATTTCCAACCAACTACCAAAAAAGCTGTAAGGGGAACCATGGCTCAAGTGGTAGAGTGCTAGCCTTAAGCAAAAAAGGTCAGAGACAGAGCCTAAGTCCTGAGTTAAAGTCTTAGTAACAATTCAAGAGAAAGGAAGCATGGAAGCAAGGAAGTGAGAGAGAGAGAGAGGGAAAGAAAGAACAGGAAGAAAAAGAAAAAGTGAGGAAAAGCACATACTGTGCACAAGAGACACACAGAGAGGGTGGGAGTGAGAAATAGAGGGAAAGAAAAAGAGAGGGAGAGAAAGGGAGAGAACATTACCAGTACAGGTAACCAAAATTGCAAACGAGAAAACAAAACAAAACAACAACAACAAAACAATGGCATGGTGATGAAGAAGCACTGCTTTCAACACACACACACACACACACACACACACACACACACAGAGACAAATACAAATAAAGATGGAGGAGGAAGCAGACAGCTTATCTAAACCAAGAGGACACCAGGAGAAACCCCAGTCACATCTGGAAAAACAAGAAAAGCGAGGAAGGAAGATGGCGTCGAGACAATAGGGACGCAGCCTAGCCCTCTCTGACAAAAAGAGAGAATCAGGGAGTCCCACGAGCCAACTACCTAAAGAAATCCACAACAACAAACTCAAAAAGCAACGGAGGAGGACTCAAACAGGAAAAGAAATCCAGATAAAGCTCACATCCAACTTTCTCAAAGAATTCGGAACGCGAAGACCCCTCACCCACCACTCGCCCGATCCAAGCCACGAAAGCCGCGGAAAGCGGCGGCGGGCGCCGGATATAATCCACGAAAAGCGGCGGCAGTGGAGGGCGCCAGGCTGGGAGCCCAACGGCTGCAGAAACCAGCACAGAACCGGGCCAGTGAACGGTGGAAGCAGCACAACCCAGACATGGAACACAGGTGGCGGCGGAGACCCGAGGGGGGTGAAAGACTCCCCACCACCGTGGAGCACCCGCAGATGGACGCAGAGGCGTGAGTAATACAGCGCGTCCCCAAACACATCGGGAAAGCAGAGCGGGTGCCAAGGAATAGAACTTAACTCAGACCCCAACACCCCGCCCGAGAAAGAATGGCGGGAGCAGGGGGGCAAGGAATTTAGAATCCTGTCCCCTCCCTCAACAGCCCCCTCCCTCAGGCCATTGACTGGAGATTGACAGGTGGGCTACCCATAAGACCCAGCACCCCACCAAGGGAGGCGGGACTCTCCCAACTCCCACCCGACCAACGGGCTCAAGCCCCAGCCCTCTGACTGGAGACTGACAAGTGGGCCGACCCTAAGACTCAGCACCCCACCAGGGGAGGCGGAGCTGTCCCAGCTCCCACCCGCCCACCAGGCTCCTCTCCCAGGCCACTGGATCTGGAGAGTGGAGGGCGTTGGGACCCTGCCTTACAACAGTGGGTAGGGGGTGCGGGAAAATAGGAGCCAGCATCTGCCCCCCCCTCAATTCCTGAGCGGGGCATCCTCCAGCTGGGAATCCTGAGCAAGACACCACCGAGGGGGCCCCCACAGTCACAGACTCTGACAAAGCAGTGGAAACACAGCAGGGATCTGAAGGGCCGACCAGCAGCCAAGCTCCCCTTCTGAGAACCAAAAAGGCCCGGCTCCGCCCTTGGAGCCCACGTCCCCAGCTGGGCCCCGCCCCTGGGAACAGAAGGGTCTCCTGCTGGTCCTGCTGAGAGCCCCTGAAACTCTCAACTCCCATGCCCTTGGCTTGGGGCCACCCCTGGAAGCAGCACAGGAAAACATCCGCCAACCTCGCTCAGACGGAAGCTCGCAGAGCCATCCCATGGTCCACTGTGAGGCCACTGGTTGGGCTAAGAGCTAGTCGTGCAGCAACACATAAGTTTTTTTCTAATGCTTTCCAAACTTTGTACTCAAATACGCTACCTACTTACCCCCTGACATCTCTCATTCTATTTTTCTATCTCTGGACCTCTGTTCGTCTTTTTCAACCCTTATACTGCATGGATCTACACTTGATGGCTGTTGAGCAACACTGTACATCTAGGTGTTTAATTATTCTCTAGGCTCAGAGGGACTTAAAGACAATAGAGATTGGATTGAGAGGCTTATTGTTTTGGGTATAAATCGCTTATCAGTGGCTTATTAGACTGGTCGGTAACTGCACAAAAAGAAAGAGTGATAACACCCATCAAAACTTGTGAACATCTAGAGTCTGCCAGCTACAGAGGTCTAGGTTGGTTATATCTGAAAACCTATAATCGTGTTTAGTATTAATCTTGCTCCCATTTTCAAATGGGCAGAACAAGAAACTCAAGAAAAATGTCAAATCAGGAAACAACATCCCCCACCCAATGTAAACAGACAATGGAACAGTCACTGGCAAACCTAGAGGAGAGTCTTCCAAGTGCTATACAAATGCAATTGATAAACATCATTAATGAAAAATGTGAAAATGTAAAGAAAGAGATAAGGGAGGAAGCCATAGCTGAACAAGAGGAAACCATAAGCAAGGTGATAAGTGAAAAAGAAGAAGCCATAAAGGAGGCCATAATAAAGGTTTTTCAAAGAAAGATGGATGAATTCATAGAATCCACAAATAAAACGGTGACTGAACTCCAGGAAATGTTCAAAGAAAGTAAAGCTACTGAGTTAACCACTCAAATGGAAATCAAGGAGATAAAGAAATCCATACATGATCTAAAACAAGAGATGCAAGGCATCAAAAATGAGCAATTAGAAGCAAGGGAGATGAAAAATAAAGTACATAGCTTTGATAGCAGGTTAGACAATGCAGAGGAGAGAATTTCCGGGGCTGAAGATAATTTAGTTATTCTAGAGAAAGAACAGAAAATGAGTCAATCCAAATCTAGGAAAAATGAGAGAGCGCTTCAGGAGGTCCAAGATACAATTAGGAAGCCTAATTTAAGGCTAATAGGTATTGAGGAGGGCGTGGAGAAAGAGGTCAATGGTATTGGAAATATACTTCAGGGAATCATCTCAGAGAATTTCCCAAACATCCAGAAGGGCAGGCCCATCCAGATACAAGAAGCTTTTAGAACCCCAAACAGACCTGACCAGAAAAGAACATCCCACCGCCACATCGTAATCCGAACTGGATCAACAGAAACCAAAAAAAGGATCCTAAAGGCAGCCATGGAAAAAGGTTCAGTAACCTATAAAGGAAAACCAATCAGAATAACCCCAGATTTCTCAGCAGAGACACTGCAAGCAAGAAGTGACTGGAAGCATATATGTCATGCCCTTAAGTCAAATAACTACCAACCAAGAATCCTGTACCCAGCTAAGCTCTCATTCATAACTGAGGGAACAATAAAAACATTCCATTCCAGGGAAAAGCTGCAACAATATGTCGCAACAAAACCAACACTACAGAGAATTCTCAACGATGCTCTATACACTGAAAACCAAAATAAATGCAATATAGGGAAAGAAATGGCACCTAAACAGCATACCATCTAAGGACCACAAGAACTGTCAAGACACAGGCCCAAATAAAAGCTTTTAAAAATGGTAGGAACTAATAAATATCTCTCAATCCTAACTCTCAATATCAATGGATTTAACTCTCCAATTAAACGGCATAGGCTGTCTAGTTGGATCAAAAAGCAAGAGCCATCGTTCTGCTGTCTTCAAGAGACACATCTTACCCCAAAAAACCAATCATCTTTTGAAACTGAGAGGTTGGAATAAACTCTATCAAGCTAACGGCCCCCATAAACAGGCTGGAGTTGCCATCCTCATATCAGATAAAATAGACTTCAAACTAAAATTAGTAAAAAAAAAAAAGACAAAGAAGGTTACTACATACTACTAAAGGGATCTTTCCTCCAAGAAGACATAACGATCCTAAATATTTACACACCCAATCCCGGAGCTCCAAACTTCATGAAGCAAACTTTACTTACACTGAAACCATACATAGATCCAAATACAGTGATTGCCGGTGACTTTAACACACCACTCTCACCTATGGACAGATCAACAAGGCAAAAACTCAACAGAGAAACCTTAGAACTGAACAACTATATAGACCAAGTAGATCTAACAGACATCTGCAGAATATTCCACCCAGCAACAACACAATATACGTTTTTCTCAGCAGCACATGGAACATTTTCCAAAATAGATCACATCTTAGGCCATAAAACAAACCTGGACAGATTCAGAAACAATGAAATTATTCCATGCACACTCTCAGACCACAAAGGCATCAAATTGGAACTGAACA
The DNA here is from genome assembly GCF_031878675.1 of Megascapheus bottae. Lineage (NCBI taxonomy): Eukaryota > Metazoa > Chordata > Mammalia > Rodentia > Geomyidae > Megascapheus > Megascapheus bottae. The sequence continues at coordinate 5,629,840 of NW_028327804.1, read as the reverse complement.
CACATCTCCACCAACGAAAACCCTGTAACTTGTGGAGACTGGACCACACATTGTTGAATCACCAATGGGTCATCGAAGAGATCAGAACAGAAATCCAACAGTTTATGAAATTTAACAGTAAGAAGCACACAAAATACCAACTCCTTTGGGACACAGCAAAGGCAGTACTCAGAGGAAAATTTATAGCGCTGAGTGCCTACAACAACAAGTGGGAAAAATTGCAAACCAACAAGTTAATGTCTCACCTTAAGATCCTGGAAAAAGAGCAACAAACCAACCCTAATCCCAATAGAAGAAAGCAAATTAGTAAAATCAAAGCAGAATTAAATGATTTGGAATCCAAAAAAAACTATAGAAAGAATCAACAAAACAAGGAGTTGGTTCTTTGAAAGAATTAACAAAATTGACAAGCCCTTAGCAAATCTTACCAAAAAAAGAAGAGAGCATATCGAAATAAACAAAATCGCAGATGAAAATGGTAATATCACGACAGAAATTACCAAGATCCAGAATATCATGAGGGAATACTTCTCAAACCTTTATGCCAACAAATTTGAGAATCTAGATGAAATGGATGAATTCCTAGCCAATATTAACATACCCACACTGAACCAAGAAGAACTAAGCGAACTCAATAGGCCTAATTCAAGCTCTGAAATAGAAATGGCAATTAGAGAACTTCCACCTAAGGAAAGCCCAGGGCCAGATGGATTCACAGCTGAATTCTATAAGGTCTTCAAAGCAGAGCTCACACCAATACTCCTCAAGCTCTTCAACGAAATTGAAAATGAAGGTTCCTTACCAAACTCATTCTATGAAGCCAGTAAAACCCTCATCCCAAAACCAGACAGAGATTCATCAAAGAAAGAGAACTATAGACCTACATCTTTGATGAACATCGATGCAAAACTTCTCAACAAATGCTGGCCAACCGTCTACAACAAGTCATCAAAAAAATTATACACTGTGATCAAACTAGATTCATCACGGGGAGGCAAAGCTGGTTCAACATACGCAAATCAATTAATATAATTCAACACATCAACAGGAGCAAGGACAAAAATCACATGATTGTCTCAATAGACACAGAAAAGGCATTTATCAAGATCCAACACCCCTTTATGTTAAAAGCTCTGGAGAAACTAGGAATCCATGGAACATTCCTCAATGTAATAAAGGCTGTGTATGAGAAACCTACTGCTTGTATTACACTTAGTGGTGAAAATCTAAAGCCATTCCCTCTAAAATCAGGAATGAGACAAGGATGCCCACTCTCTCCACTCCTCTTTAACATAGTACTAGAATTCCTAGCCAGTGCAATAAGGCAAGAAGCAAGCATAAAGGGGATCAAAGGAGGGAAAGAGGAAATAAAACTATCCCTCTTTGCAGATGACATGATTCTGTATTTAAAGAATCCTATAGACTCTACTCCCAAGCTCCTTGAGCTGATTCAAAGCTTTGGAAGAGTAGCAGGCTATAAAATCAACCCTCAAAAACCAACTGCCTTCCTTTACGCCAACAGTGAGAGGAACGAGGCAATAATCAGGACAGGAACTCCTTTCACAATAGCCTCAAAGAAAATAAAGTACCTAGGAATTAGCTTAACTAAGAATGTAAAGGACCTTTTTGACGAAAACTTTAAAACCCTAAAAAAGGAAATTAAAGCAGAACTAAGGAAATGGAAAAACCTTCCATGCTCCTGGATTGGAAGAATCAACATTGTGAAAATGACAATCTTGCCAAGAGCTGTCTACAAATTCAATGCAATACCCATCAATATCCCAATGTCATTCTTTAAAGAAATAGAAGAGGCAATCCAAAATTTCATATGGAATAATAAAAGACCCCGTATAGCAAAAACACTTCTTAGCAGAAAGAACAGCGCTGGAGGAATTTCAATTCCAAACTTTAGACTCTATTACAGAGCTCTAATTATCAAAACAGCTTGGTACTGGCACAGGAGCAGGCCTGAAGACCAATGGAATAGAACTGAGGACCCAGATATTAAACCACAGACCTATGGCCACCTAATCTTTGACAGGGAGCCAAAAAAATAGAATGGAAGAAAGACAGCCTCTTCAACAAGTAGTGCTGCCAGAACTGGTTAAGCACCTGCAGAAAACTAAAGTTGGATCCTTCTTTGTCACCCTGCACTAGAATTAACTCCAAATGGATCAAAGACCTGGAGGTAAAAGCTGACACACTGGAAACTTTAAAGGAAGGAATAGGAGATACACTAGGCCTCCTTGGCACAGGTAGAAACTTTCTTAATAAGGACCAAGAATCACAACAAATCAGAGAAAGACTGGATAAGTGGGACTGCATTAAACTGCAGAGTTTTGGTAAGGCAAAGGACATAGCTAGTAAACTAACCAGGAAGCCTACAGAGTGGGAGAAGATCTTCACCAACCAAACAACGGACAAAGGCCTCATATCTAAAATATATCAACAACTCAAAAAATTGAATCACTCCAAAACTAACCTCCAAAGTAACAACCATCCCATTAAAAATGGGCCAAAGACTTAAAGAGAGTCTTCTCTGAAGAAGAAACAAAAATGGCCTACAGACACATGAAGAAGTGCTCAACATCTCTGGTCATAAAAGAAATGCAAATCAAAACAACTCTAAGATTCCATCTCACACCAGTTAGGATGGCCAGGATCAAGAAAACGAATAACAACAGATGCTGGAGGGGATGTGGCCAGGAGGGATCACTACTACACTGTTGGTGGGAGTGCAAACTCGTTCAACCACTATGGAAAGCAGTGTGGCAGTGCCTCAAAAGGCTAAACATAGAACTCCCCTATGACCCAGCAATTCCACTACTTGGCATTTACCCAACCATCCAGAAACAAGGACATACTAAATCCACTAGCACAACAATGTTCATTGCAGCACTATTCACCACAGCAAAGATATGGAACCAACCTAGATGTCCCTCTGTTGATGAGTGGATCAACATGTTGTGGTATTTGTAAACAATGGAATTCTATGCTGCTGTCATAAAGAATGACATCGCCCCATTTGTTAGGAAATGGAAAGACAGAACAAATCATATTAAGTGAAGTAAGCCAGACTCAAAGGAACTTAGGCTCAATGGTTTCCCTCATTCGTCATAATCAGTAGAAACCTTGGGCTCTACTAGCAGAGATCTGCAATAGAGCAAAATCTTGATACATAAGGCCATATAATGTGAAGCTAATTGAAAGGACCTCCAGGATATTGAAACAAAAGCCATACAATGAATGATCGTTGTCCTTAATGTACTATGTTGTCTCTCATCTCCTTTGCTGTCCCTTGGTTATCTCATATTGGTATTGTATCTCACTTTGTTATCTGATATATTGAATTTATTTGTATTTGGATATTTGAAATTTGATAGGGAAGGGGGGAAAACCAAGATGGGTGTGGGGTGTTGGGTGGAGGGAAATGGGTACCAAGACATGTGAAAGGGTATCAAGGTATGTGAATTAATGCACCTTCTATCTGGCAAATATCATGTAACCCTTTTACTAATTCCAATAAAAATATGGAAAAAGAAAAAAAATAAATAAATGAAAGGACTGGGAGTTTGGCCTAATGGTATAGTGCTTGCTTAGCATGCACATACATAGAAAAGGCTAGAAGTGTTGCTGTGGCTCAAGTGGTAGAGCTCTAGCCTTGAGAAAGTCCAAGGTCAGGCATCAGGCCCTGAGTTCAAATCCAGGACTGGCAAAAAAAAATTGAAAAAGAAACTGCCCCTGTCCAACTATAGCAAGTCCCACACTCTCCCCAAACTAGACCAGAGTTGGATGGGGCTGGGACTGCAGGAGCAGACTCCACCCATTCTGCCTGGATCACAAGATTCTGGCCACACCCCCTATTAGTTCCTGTTTCTCGCTGACCAATGGGATAGGAGATTTGGGGCCACGCCCACGTTCCACGCTGCCTAGCAATACTGGTATTCTGTCTGTTGACTTATACCACTAGCAGCAACTGTTGAAGGGAGAGGTGGCTGAGTGGTGATCGAGAGAATCCAGGTGATTTGGCAATAGACTTGGATACTCGCTTACTTATTAGTGATTGGGTACGTACAGGAGATTTCGAAGAGCCTGGGAATGTGGCCGGTCCATCTTTCCCATCCCAGAGCTGGCACGTCTGAACAATCAAAACCAAGAAAGAAACGACTGCAGGAACATCAGCAGAACTATCTTCATGGATCTGAAAAGATAAGGAAGAAAAATAAAAGGGGAGGCAAGCCCACGACCAACACCACTGGGGTCTGTAATTCACGTGAGGGTGCAGCCAGAGACCAAGCTGACCCTGAGCCTCGCCTGCCTTCAGGCACAGTCAGAGCAGCCAGGGTCAAGAGTGTCACAGGTCCCAAGAACAACAAGGATCTGGAGAGGGGCTACCAATACCTGCTGCTAGCCCTGGACTGGAGCAAATTACGACATCAACAGCTCTTCAGTGAAATCCACCAACTAAAGCAGGTAAAGAAAGAGCTGCAGGAACAACAGCAGGAAGAAAATGAGAAGCTGGCCCAGGTGCAAGAAACACTGAAAGCAGAGTTAGAAGACCACAAGGTAGCCACACAGATGTTTCTTTCAGAAAAAGGCCACTTACAATCTGCCCTGGCCCACATGGAACAGGAAGTCAAACGAAGTCAGGTGGAGCATGAAGATCTGACCAGCCGCCTGCAGGCTTCTCAGCAACGCAGCTTAGACCTAGAGATGGCCTTGTCTGCCCTCACCACCACGCAGAAGGACATTGAGCAGAAGAACAGACAGCTCATCCAAGACCTGGGTGATGTGAAGCTGCAGCTCGAGGAAAAGAGCAGAAGCTGTGACAACCTGCAGGAGCTGAATGCAGACTTACAGGGGAAGCTGGACGTGCTCCGGACCCAGAAGTCCAACATGAAATTGAAAATAGAAAAATTCCAACGAGTGCTAGAGGAGCGGGCAGTGCTGAAAAGAAGAATAGGAAATGTACAAAGTGTGGTGAGTGCATTGAGGTTGGAGAGGGACAAGATTGCGGAGGACCTGAGGGTGGAGAGGTCCACGTGGACGGAGAAGGTGCGGCGGCTCTCACGGGAGATGAACCAACTCACAGATGAGCGCGAGGTAGACCTGTGGCAGATGGTGGATCTAGAGAACAAGCTGGCAGAAATGGAGAAAAGCCAGCAGAGGCACAGCCCCTTGCAGGACCATCTCAGGCTGACTTAAAGAACCTGGAGCAACAAGTTCAATTCCAGGTTCAGGAAACCCAAAGCCTCAGTCTCCAGAACCTGGAGCAACAGGAACGGCTGCTGCTACTGCAGAAGAAAGTGGGTGACAAGGCTCAGTCCAACATCTTTGAGACCCAGAAATGCACAGACCTGCAAACGAGAGAGCTGAAAGAGCAGCTGGAGCAGCTGCAGGAAGCTTTCCATAGGCTGAGCACTGAGAAGGACCAGCTCACCAGCCTCCTGACCTCAGAGCAAAAGGAGAATGAACACCTTCTGGAGAAGCTGGAGCAGCGAGAGATGGAATTAGGAGAATGGAAAGAGGTGGCTGAAGGAAGTTTTCAAACAGCCCAGAGTCTTCAGGAGCTCAATGCTCAGTACCTGGCCCAGCTGCAGGAACTCAAAACCACCTGTGAAGAGAACATGGCCTCCATTCAGCAGCTGAGTGCAGAGAAGGAGGAGCTGCAACAGCACCTGCTGAGGCACGCCCAGCTGCTGGAGCAGCAGCAGCAGCAGGACCTGACCCTGACCCAAGAGTTGCAGGACACTCTCCAGTGCCTGGAAGCCACTACACAAGAGAAGGAGCAACTCCAGGCCCAGCTGAGCTTCCTGGCTTTCCAGGAAGGTAAAGAAGGGGACAAGGAAGAAGCAAGGGCTGAGGAGGCAACTCCAGCCGCCGTGACCATCCCAGAGGCTGTGGACATCCCACAAGTCATGAAGGCCTTTTACCCGAAAGCAAAATCAGTTGCTGAGGTGACAAAAGTGAAACTCAGCCAACAGCTGCAGGAGCAGCAGGCCCACTGCCAGTGCCTGGCCAACTTGGCAGCCCAGTGCCAGACCAAGCTGGAGCAGCAGGCCCTATTTCCCAAGAGCAGGAACCATGGTCCCTCAGGGGACAGGAAGGAGGACACGCGGGTGTCTAAGAAGATGAGAATGTGCTTCCTCCAGGCCCTGCCTGACAAAGTGGAGCACCAGAGTCCAGCAGGGGACCTCCAGCACCGGTGTGCCCAGCTGTCCAAACACATCAGCACCCTCGACGACTCCATAATGCTGTACAAAGAACAGATGGAAGTCCTGGACCAACTCTATAAGGAGAAAGATGAGTGTGTCATGGAACTCTCCCAGGAGAAGATGCAGAAGAAGGAGGAGCTGCAGGAACTTCTGGTGCTCCTTGTGGTTGAAGGTGCACAGTGCCAGGGCCAGACGCCTGCAGACCCTGAGACCCCTGCTGCTGAGGTCACTTCACACCTGCCAAGCCCCTCAAACATTGAAGACAGCAAGGAGCAGAAAATCTTTGCAGATGCCCAACTCAAAGACAGTGTGCAGCCTGCCCAGGTAGAGGCAGGGGGGCCTTGTCCCCGAAAGGCCTCCACCCCAGAGCCCACTGTGATGCTGATGCCTGATACCCAGCCCCCCGAAGAGCTTTTGGGCCAGGGCAATGAGCAATCCCGATCCTCTCCTTTCTTCTCCAGGCTGAGGAAAATGATGTGCTGGCGATAATGGTTCTTTAAAGACTTAATAGCCACCATGGCAATCTTTTAGGTCTGCACCTAACGGGTGATGACTGGACTTCAACCTCAGGCCAGATAGGACAGAGACTGCGGGAGGTGGCCCTACCTCTAAGTCATCTAAACAGCCATTGGTTGCCGGGGAAGGAGGGCCCTTGATATAGTTTTCACAAATAATCATTTTTTACAAAGAAAAATAAAATGTTATATTTACCGAATCCATCATGTTCCTTTTTATATAAGTGACTAAACACAATGTATTCTGTGAACATTTGGGGAGTAATATTTTGAACATGTATAGAAATAAAACTTTAGTTTACAAGTAAAAAAAAATCAGACTTTAGTGCCTAGTATGGCTTTGAACTGCAATCCTCAGTTCTCAGCCTCCTGAGTAGCTGGCCTCCATGCCCTGCTCAACAATTAAAATTTCAAAAAACAAGAAAAATAACTCTTTGGCTTCAGAATAGCATGTTGAGGTTCAGGGTACAGTTGGAAGGTTACAAATAGCACCCGCTGGGTGCCACAGGCTCACACCTGCAATCCTAGCTACAGGAGGCTAAGATATAAGGATCACAATTTGAAGCCAGTCCAGGTAGCAAAGTTAATTGGAAACTCATTTCCAACCAACTACCAAAAAAGCTGTAAGGGGAACCATGGCTCAAGTGGTAGAGTGCTAGCCTTAAGCAAAAAAGGTCAGAGACAGAGCCTAAGTCCTGAGTTAAAGCCTTAGTAACAATTCAAGAGAAAGGAAGCATGGAAGCAAGGAAGTGAGAGAGAGAGAGAGGGAAAGAAAGAACAGGAAGAAAAAGAAAAAGTGAGGAAAAGCACATACTGTGCACAAGAGACACACAGAGAGGGTGGGAGTGAGAAATAGAGGGAAAGAAAAAGAGAGGGAGAGAAAGGGAGAGAACATTACCAGTACAGGTAACCAAAATTGCAAACGAGAAAACAAAACAAAACAACAACAACAAAACAATGGCATGGTGATGAAGAAGCACTGCTTTCAACACACACACACACACACACACACACAAACACACACACACACACAGAGACAAATACAAATAAAGATGGAGGAGGAAGCAGACAGCTTATCTAAACCAAGAGGACACCAGGAGAAACCCCAGTCACATCTGGAAAAACAAGAAAAGCGAGGAAGGAAGATGGCGTCGAGACAATAGGGACGCAGCCTAGCCCTCTCTGACAAAAAGAGAGAATCAGGGAGTCCCACGAGCCAACTACCTAAAGAAATCCACAACAACAAACTCAAAAAGCAACGGAGGAGGACTCAAACAGGAAAAGAAATCCAGATAAAGCTCACATCCAACTTTCTCAAAGAATTCGGAACGCGAAGACCCCTCACCCACCACTCGCCCGATCCAAGCCACGAAAGCCGCGGAAAGCGGCGGCGGGCGCCGGATATAATCCACGAAAAGCGGCGGCAGTGGAGGGCGCCAGGCTGGGAGCCCAACGGCTGCAGAAACCAGCACAGAACCGGGCCAGTGAACGGTGGAAGCAGCACAACCCAGACATGGAACACAGGTGGCGGCGGAGACCCGAGGGGGGTGAAAGACTCCCCACCACCGTGGAGCACCCGCAGATGGACGCAGAGGCGTGAGTAATACAGCGCGTCCCCAAACACATCGGGAAAGCAGAGCGGGTGCCAAGGAATAGAACTTAACTCAGACCCCAACACCCCGCCCGAGAAAGAATGGCGGGAGCAGGGGGGCAAGGAATTTAGAATCCTGTCCCCTCCCTCAACAGCCCCCTCCCTCAGGCCATTGACTGGAGATTGACAGGCGGGCTACCCATAAGACCCAGCACCCCACCAAGGGAGGCGGGACTGTCCCAACTCCCACCCGACCAACGGGCTCAAGCCCCAGCCCTCTGACTGGAGACTGACAAGTGGGCCGACCCTAAGACTCAGCACCCCACCAGGGGAGGCGGAGCTGTCCCAGCTCCCACCCGCCCACCAGGCTCCTCTCCCAGGCCACTGGATCTGGAGAGTGGAGGGCGTTGGGACCCTGCCTTACAACAGTGGGTAGGGGGTGCGGGAAAATAGGAGCCAGCATCTGCCCCCCCTCAATTCCTGAGCGGGGCATCCTCCAGCTGGGAATCCTGAGCAAGACACCACCGAGGGGGCCCCCACAGTCACAGACTCTGACAAAGCAGTGGAAACACAGCAGGGATCTGAAGGGCCGACCAGCAGCCAAGCTCCCCTTCTGAGAACCAAAAAGGCCCGGCTCCGCCCTTGGAGCCCACGTCCCCAGCTGGGCCCCGCCCCTGGGAACAGAAGGGTCTCCTGCTGGTCCTGCTGAGAGCCCCTGAAACTCTCAACTCCCATGCCCTTGGCTTGGGGCCACCCCTGGAAGCAGCACAGGAAAACATCCGCCAACCTCGCTCAGACGGAAGCTCGCAGAGCCATCCCATGGTCCACTGTGAGGCCACTGGTTGGGCTAAGAGCTAGTCGTGCAGCAACACATAAGTTTTTTTCTAATGCTTTCCAAACTTTGTACTCAAATACGCTACCTACTTACCCCCTGACCTCTCTCATTCTATTTTTCTATCTCTGGACCTCTGTTCGTCTTTTTCAACCCTTATACTGCATGGATCTACACTTGATGGCTGTTGAGCAACACTGTACATCTAGGTGTTTAATTATTCTCTAGGCTCAGAGGGACTTAAAGACAATAGAGATTGGATTGAGAGGCTTATTGTTTTGGGTATAAATCGCTTATCAGTGGCTTATTAGACTGGTCAGTAACTGCACAAAAAGAAAGAGTGATAACACCCATCAAAACTTGTGAACATCTAGAGTCTGCCAGCTACAGAGGTCTAGGTTGGTTATATCTGAAAACCTATAATCGTGTTTAGTATTAATCTTGCTCCCATTTTCAAATGGGCAGAACAAGAAACTCAAGAAAAATGTCAAATCAGGAAACAACATCCCCCACCCAATGTAAACAGACAATGGAACAGTCACTGGCAAACCTAGAGGAGAGTCTTCCAAGTGCTATACAAATGCAATTGATAAACATCATTAATGAAAAATGTGAAAATGTAAAGAAAGAGATAAGGGAGGAAGCCATAGCTGAACAAGAGGAAACCATAAGCAAGGTGATAAGTGAAAAAGAAGAAGCCATAAAGGAGGCCATAATAAAGGTTTTTCAAAGAAGGATGGATGAATTCATAGAATCCACAAATAAAACGGTGACTGAACTCCAGGAAATGTTCAAAGAAAGTAAAGCTACTGAGTTAACCACTCAAATGGAAATCAAGGAGATAAAGAAATCCATACATGATCTAAAACAAGAGATGCAAGGCATCAAAAATGAGCAATTAGAAGCAAGGGAGATGAAAAATAAAGTACATAGCTTTGATAGCAGGTTAGACAATGCAGAGGAGAGAATTTCCGGGGCTGAAGATAATTTAGTTATTCTAGAGAAAGAACAGAAAATGAGTCAATCCAAATCTAGGAAAAATGAGAGAGCGCTTCAGGAGGTCCAAGATACAATTAGGAAGCCTAATTTAAGGCTAATAGGTATTGAGGAGGGCGTGGAGAAAGAGGTCAATGGTATTGGAAATATACTTCAGGGAATCATCTCAGAGAATTTCCCAAACATCCAGAAGGGCAGGCCCATCCAGATACAAGAAGCTTTTAGAACCCCAAACAGACCTGACCAGAAAAGAACATCCCACCGCCACATCGTAATCCGAACTGGATCAACAGAAACCAAAAAAAGGATCCTAAAGGCAGCCATGGAAAAAGGTTCAGTAACCTATAAAGGAAAACCAATCAGAATAACCCCAGATTTCTCAGCAGAGACACTGCAAGCAAGAAGTGACTGGAAGCATATATGTCATGCCCTTAAGTCAAATAACTACCAACCAAGAATCCTGTACCCAGCTAAGCTCTCATTCATAACTGAGGGAACAATAAAAACATTCCATTCCAGGGAAAAGCTGCAACAATATGTCGCAACAAAACCAACACTACAGAGAATTCTCAACGATGCTCTATACACTGAAAACCAAAATAAATGCAATATAGGGAAAGAAATGGCACCTAAACAGCATACCATCTAAGGACCACAAGAACTGTCAAGACACAGGCCCAAATAAAAGCTTTTAAAAATGGTAGGAACTAATAAATATCTCTCAATCCTAACTCTCAATATCAATGGATTTAACTCTCCAATTAAACGGCATAGGCTGTCTAGTTGGATCAAAAAGCAAGAGCCATCGTTCTGCTGTCTTCAAGAGACACATCTTACCCCAAAAAACCAATCATCTTTTGAAACTGAGAGGTTGGAATAAACTCTATCAAGCTAACGGCCCCCATAAACAGGCTGGAGTTGCCATCCTCATATCAGATAAAATAGACTTCAAACTAAAATTAGTAAAAAAAAAAAAGACAAAGAAGGTTACTACATACTACTAAAGGGATCTTTCCTCCAGGAAGACATAACGATCCTAAATATTTACACACCCAATCCCGGAGCTCCAAACTTCATGAAGCAAACTTTACTTACACTGAAACCATACATAGATCCAAATACAGTGATTGTCGGTGACTTTAACACACCACTCTCACCTATGGACAGATCAACAAGGCAAAAACTCAACAGAGAAACCTTAGAACTGAACAACTATATAGACCAAGTAGATCTAACAGACATCTGCAGAATATTCCACCCAGCAACAACACAATATACGTTTTTCTCAGCAGCACATGGAACATTTTCCAAAATAGATCACATCTTAGGCCATAAAACAAACCTGGACAGATTCAGAAACAATGAAATTATTCCATGCACACTCTCAGACCACAAAGGCATCAAATTGGAACTGAACACACATCTCCACCAACGAAAACCCTGTAACTTGTGGAGACTGGACCACACATTGTTGAATCACCAATGGGTCATCGAAGAGATCAGAACAGAAATCCAACAGTTTATGAAATTTAACAGTAAGAAGCACACAAAATACCAACTCCTTTGGGACACAGCAAAGGCAGTACTCAGAGGAAAATTTATAGCGCTGAGTGCCTACAACAACAAGTGGGAAAAATTGCAAACCAACAAGTTAATGTCTCACCTTAAGATCCTGGAAAAAGAGCAACAAACCAACCCTAATCCCAATAGAAGAAAGCAAATTAGTAAAATCAAAGCAGAATTAAATGATTTGGAATCCAAAAAAAACTATAGAAAGAATCAACAAAACAAGGAGTTGGTTCTTTGAAAGAATTAACAAAATTGACAAGCCCTTAGCAAATCTTACCAAAAAAAGAAGAGAGCATATCGAAATAAACAAAATCGCAGATGAAAATGGTAATATCACGACAGAAATTACCAAGATCCAGAATATCATGAGGGAATACTTCTCAAACCTTTATGCCAACAAATTTGAGAATCTAGATGAAATGGATGAATTCCTAGCCAATATTGACATACCCACACTGAACCAAGAAGAACTAAGCGAACTCAATAGGCCTAATTCAAGCTCTGAAATAGAAATGGCAATTAGAGAACTTCCACCTAAGGAAAGCCCAGGGCCAGATGGATTCACAGCTGAATTCTATAAGGTCTTCAAAGCAGAGCTCACACCAATACTCCTCAAGCTCTTCAACGAAATTGAAAATGAAGGTTCCTTACCAAACTCATTCTATGAAGCCAGTAAAACCCTCATCCCAAAACCAGACAGAGATTCATCAAAGAAAGAGAACTATAGACCTACATCTTTGATGAACATCGATGCAAAACTTCTCAACAAATGCTGGCCAACCGTCTACAACACGTCATCAAAAAAATTATACACTGTGATCAAACTAGATTCATCACGGGGAGGCAAAGCTGGTTCAACATACGCAAATCAATTAATATAATTCAACACATCAACAGGAGCAAGGACAAAA